>NC_048595.1:10924509-11162009 GCF_003668045.3 Cricetulus griseus
GCCAGCAACATAGTTATTATCATGATTGAGCATGAGCTGCTGTGCATAATGGCTTGTGGTGTGTCTTTTATTACGTGTATTTATGTGTGCACGTGTGGAGGCCAGCAGACAATCCCCTGAAGCCAGCTCTCCTCCCACTATGGATTCCATAGTTCAAATCCAGGTCATTGGGCTTGGAGAGAGGCGCTTTTTACCCACTGAGCCATCCCACTGAGCCCAGTACAAATATTACCCTTTGTGGTAGTATTTATGTATTTTTTATTTTTTTTCTTAGTGCTGGGCATTGAATCCAGGGTCTTTCAAACAGCAGGCAAGTGCTTGGCCTCTGGGTTACATCCCCAGCCTTGCTCTGTGCTTTATCTCCTGGAAATGCATAAAGTTTGTTGACATCAGTGTCATTGTCATCACAGGGCACGCATCATGACCCTGTGCTGGACATTTCTCAGCTCTGCTTTCAGAACCGTCATTGAATATGTAATCTGCCATTGACCCAAAAGCCTTTGCTTGGTGTGTGGCTGTGAGGTGGACCACAATCTCAGTTTCCACCAAGGGTCAGAGCTGACTTGTTAAAATCCATGTTTGTTGGGGGGCAGAAGTTGACTCGGGTTTTTCCTACAGTGGCTGCTGTCTAGGTCGCCTCTATGTGGCTGTAACAAAGAGCCAAGATAATCAATTTACAAGAGAGAACAGTTATTTTTGCCTCACAGTTTCAGGGGCTTCTATCAACATTTTGGGAGCCTGAGGTGAGATAGGTCGCCATGGAGGGAACACATGATGGCAAAAACTACTTACCTCATGACCAAAGAGCAAAAGGTTAATAAAAACGATGAATATGGACTCCCATAATCCTCTTAAGGACATGGCCTCCAAAGATTAAAGTCCTCCCAGTAGGTCGCACCTCTCAAAAATGTCAGTGTCTCTCTATCTCCGCTGGGGATGGCATCAGTCACACAGGCCCTTGAGGGATCTTTGAGGTGCCAGCTCCAGAAACTAGCCTCTGCACTGCTCCAGCTGTGTGTTAGACTCTGGACCTAGGAAGGAAGGAAAACAGAGGTTGAGAAAAAGAGGATTTGGAGACAGGATGGGAGGGGTAGCCTCTCCGAAGAGGCCGGTCTTAGGCTGAGCCCTGCAGGATGAATGACAAGTAGTAAGTTAGCCAGGGAGGAGCTGAGGTAGGGCTTCTGCTGTCCCGGCAGAGGGAAGTCTGAGCTGTAGCATCGAGGTTTATCTCTGTGGCAATGAGAACCCAAGCTCCATGAAGGAGATGGCATTTCACGGGATGGACACTGTGGCCAAAGGTGGCAGATGAGACGGAAGTAGAAGGATATTTATGACACAGGAACCAACCTAGCAGAAACCCAGAGGCTGGAGAACTTCCCAGAGATTGACCCTTCTCATTGCCTCCAAGTCCACAGGACTGTGACTGAAACAGTGCCCTGTTGTCCACACCACCCCCACCACCCACCTCCGTTCTTTGCGTATTCTTGCATATGAGCTGTTTCCACTGGCCTGCAGTTGTGGGTCCCACCGCTCTTCCTCCATGTGCAGTGGAGTGTTCCTACGACTGAGGCCCTCATCCAGGCCCAATCAATCACACGCTGCTAACTCCAACTGCTTCCCTTCCAAAGTAGATAGCATGGCTTCCATAAGCTTCCAAACAATTTGGGGTGTTGTGGATGGGGTGAGAATGGCCCCTATTGGGCTCATATATTGAAGACTTGGTCCTCAGTGGAACTGTTTGGGAAGGATTAAGGGGTGTGGCTTTGTTGGAGAAGATGTGTCACTGGGGGTGGGCTTTAAGGTTTTTAAAGACTCTTGTCATACCCAGTGTGTTCTCTGCCTTCTGCTTGGGCTTCACAGTGTGAGCTGTTCCTGATGTCATACTTTCACCCCACCCCTCTGGACCACGAGCTGAATTAAACCCTTTATAAGTTTGCCTTACCTGTGGTGTTTGGTCAGAGCAATAGCAAAGTAACTAAGACAAGAGATTTTGCCCCCACCCTTGTCCTCCACCTCCTCTGTTGCAACCATGTGGACCAAGGGGATCTTGGGAAGGATCCAGTTTCACAGTGCAGTGGCTGCTCTGGATTCCACCAAGGGTTCCTTCGACCCCTGCAGTCCTGCTGGATTCCAGAGCCAGCCTCTTGGGAGCCTGGCCCCAGAGACACCCACAAACTTACTTGTATTTTCTTACCCTCTCGGGCTGCTGCACCTCTCTGAGCCTCGGTCTGCTCATCTGTAAAATGGATCCACTAACCAGGACTCCTTTTATAACTGTTGCTTGGGATAAAGCAAGGTGTGGGCAGGAAAAGGCCTGGTCCTAAGTATCCAGGCTGGGAATACAGACAGCCCCTTCCTTCCTCTCCTCCTCCCCCTTTCCTCTTCCTTTTCCATCTCCTCCTCTTCCCTCTCCTTCCTCTCCTCACTCTTGTTTTCTCTCTCCTCCTCCCTTTCCTCCCCACTCACCATCTCCCTTAAGCAAGTGTCGCTCCACCTGGGCCTTGGGTCCGGGAGTTCCATCTTCATTTTGCAGCAAATGCTAACACCAGCCACAGTGATAATAACTTTGAATTTACTGAGTGCCTCTCATGCCACGCACGGATCCAAGCAATTCCAGCTTTATTTACTTTAGTCTTTCTGCACAAGAAAATAACACCCTCAGAGAGGTTAAGTGTCTGGTATGAGGCCACACAGCCAGCAAGTAGCAGACCTCATCTGAACGTTGGTCTGCCTCCTTCACAGCCCCTGGCAGCTAGCAGACTGAGTTACCCCATCTCTGTTTTATGAGCAGAGGAGCCCCGTAGTCCCTCCAAGTTGGCTGTTCAGAACAGGCTTTATATTGTAAGGAGGAGTGGGCTGAGGGA
Organism: Cricetulus griseus; assembly: GCF_003668045.3. NCBI lineage: Eukaryota > Metazoa > Chordata > Mammalia > Rodentia > Cricetidae > Cricetulus > Cricetulus griseus. Next base: position 10,927,374 of record NC_048595.1, read on the forward strand.
CAGGAAAGCAGGCAATGATCCCCACCCCCTTTCTTTGACTGCCTCTGTTTATTGAGGGACAAATCATAGCTATTTTCATTTATGTTTCTAGCACAATAAAAGTAAAAGATATGCTGGCAATCTGTTGAAAAGCTCCTGCAATTCTAGAATTTGAGCCGATGGATTTATGGTGTTCACAGATCCTACAGATGTGAGGGTACCAGCCACCGGAGCCCACCAAGGGCTTCTGAAGCTGTCGTTATCAATCACACAGTGTGGCCACAAGTTCAGAGGACCGCATGGCCGACCAATTGTGGCTCAGGCTGTGAGCCATGAGGACCAATAGCCTTCACTGTGTCCTGAACCCCAGAGACTTAGGTCTGCTGCTGTCTTATTGTCAGGGTCCATGGTAACAAGCCCGAGGTACCGGTCTTTGCGCCCTGCCCCCCTCTTCTGCCCTGTCTGTTCCCCTCCTGGCCTCCTCCTGTGCACTCTGGGAGGCCAGTGGCTTTCACTGGTTCTATCAACACAATATCCCCCAGTGCCTGTCACAGCACCTAGCACATAGTAGGTGCTTAATAAATGCTAGCTGAATGGTTGTTCAAAGTTCACACACATGCAAATGACAAGTAAAGACTGGGCTAGGAGGCACTCATCCCCCTAGCGTAGCCCCCTTCCTTTTTCCTCTCCCAAGACTCCTCTGGCTTCAAGGTTTGTCCCCTTTCCCATTTGTTTCTTATTTTTGCTTCCTTTCTCTGATCACTCAGTGATGATGTCACCACGCTCAGGTCTTGGAACATCTCAGAGAGAAGTGTACATTCCAGTTCTGCCTCTGATCACTTGAGCCTGGGGGGACCTATCTCTCTGAGCCTCAGTTTTCTCTTCTGTAGAATGGGTGCAGCACACCCACTGTATGCACTGCAAGGACAGGATCTGGGGAATGAAACAAGGGTAGTGCTTCTCAGGCATCTCCATACCCAGGAAGACCAAAGTCTCTGGAAACCCCTGAGTGCATGCGAGTGACAGGCTGAAGCCTTTGTTCTGGAGTTCCACCGAGGCCTCTGCCCAGGGGGAGACAAGCATCCTCTCAGAATCTAAGCCACAGATGCGGACTGTCAGTGCGACCGACAGTTCCATTAGGCAGCTGCCCGCTCTGCCTGTGAGTGATTAAAACGTCACCGTCCATCTGATGCTCTATACATCATCTCCCCAGGCTGGCACTTCATCAAGGGCTGGGTGAGTGTGGGGCATTCTTGTCATCTTCCCCGGGCTGCCCCAAGGCCGAGCAGGCAGAAGCATGTGTGCAGGGACCGGGGGAGCCTGGGAAATAAGCAGTAGGCAAGGTTTGACGCGGGGCAAGGGGCCGGAATGTGTGGTGGGAGGTGGGGAGTGGTCCCAATGACTTTGAAGCTGGGCCTTGGGACCACCTGCTACTCCTTGCCCTTGTTCCAGATCCACGGTTGAGCCTGGGCCACCTGAGGTGCCCAGGTTTATGAACTCCAAGGGGAACATTCCTCCCCGATCTATCCCCTTCCACCCAGAGCCGTGGCTCCTTCAGTTTCCACAGCCAGGGTCTTGCATGGTGTGTGGTAAACATTAGGTATTGCAAAGTGCTGCTTGGTTCCAGGGAAAGACAATCAAGAGCTGCAGGGTCCCTGACCGTGGGAAATTTAGTACTAAGTTCTCCTGCCCCTCGTCTGAGGATGCCAAAGCAGTCACAGGAATGGCAATAATGACAGTATTGGTAGACACTATTAACAGTGTATCAGGCTTTGTGTTAAGTATGTCACACCTGAAATGGTGTCTTTGTATATGGGCTCCCAGAAACCCTGAAGTCTATAAAAATAAATAAATTCCTGGCACCCAAAATAGCAAGGCTCGTGAGAGCAAGATTCCCAACATTGCATAATTCTGAAACTGAGACACACTCAGAAGCCATTAGAATCATCGAAGCATTCTGGCGAGGCTGGGTCTATACCCAGCCTCCCACCCATCTTATTCCAAGCAGCTCATAAAGATGCCTTTAAGGATTCAGGCTGTCTCCTTCAGGATGGGCATATGCTCTGAAAGAGACCGTTTGCATCAAAATTAAAATCTGGACCCAGGCTGCCTCCTTTACCGTCCACACCTTGTTTCCTTTAAGGAAAAGCGTCTTCCAGCCTTCTCCTCTCACCCTACGTCTCTCAGGTGACTCAACAGCACAGGGCGTGCAGAGCCTCATGCAGCCGCTGCAGCTACTGCCTGCAATAGAAAGATAGGTGTGTGTGTGTGTGTGAGAGAGAGAGAGAGAGAGAGAGAGAGAGAGAGAGAGAGAGAGAGAGAGAGAGAGAGAGAGATGTTGTTCTGTAATGAAGCCTGGAACCTTGAACCTGCTAGACAAGCACTTGTCACAAAGCCACACCTCTAACCAGTCACTGGGGAATTCTAGGCAAGTGTTCAAGTGTTCAACTACTGGGAGCTATACTCCCAGCTAAGTCTTGCCTTTAAATGTTGGAAAAGCTCACTCCATACTGTTCCAAAATATGAACATGCAGAGGAAGATGACCTGTGCTCTTGGCTTTCTGATTCTAATCTCGTGCTGACCAGCCACCCAAGAGATTGACTCTCATTGTTCTGTTTGTAGCCAACAGACCATATCTTCTTGAATTGTCATTGCAGCTCAAAGAGACCAGAATTGCTGAAGTCACCCTCATTTTACAGATGGGAACACCAAGACATTGGGAGGTTGAGCCGTTTGCTCAGTGGTCCTAGTCGGCAAAGCAAGAACGTGAACACAAGCCTGCCCAGACCTGTGGCCCAGATTCCCCTCCCACCACTGCTCTGGTAGCCACATGCCTGTCAATTGTTGCCTCCAGTCAGCAGCTGGGGTCTTTCTGTAGCCCCAGCTGAAGCCAGGCAGTCAGAAAATGTTTGAATGAGAGGCTGCCATACCAGAATCAGCTCACCTGGAAAATCACACAGAGATGGCACTGGAGGCAGCCACCTGCCTAAGGAGAACGGGCCTGCCACTTATGGGGAGTGTGGCTCGGGATGGCAGCTGGTATATGTAACATTGGGAAAACCAGCATGCTCTGGTCCATTGCACTCTCTTGCAACCAAACTTCAGCTGCCCCTGACTCTCTGCTACTGGAGCAGAAGTTCAAATACCCCTGAACCCTGAACCCAGCAGCCCTTCCAGGGACTCTGGGACCTGAAGGAAGGACACTGTGGGGGTAGGAAGCAGATGGAGCCAGTAAGGGTGGTGGTGAGAGCAAATACACACTCCACTCTGTGGTTCCTGCCAGGGACACCTGCTGAGGACCTCCAGCGATGATTTCTGAGGTCACCTTGGTGACCCTGAATTCGGGCTCCTCCCCTTTCCATTCTGTGCTCCAGTATTTCTTAGCTGGAAAGTGTGGTAGTAAGGCCTGGCTCAACACACAGAAAGGAGAGAGAAGGTATATGGTTTGTTCACAGGCTCACAAAATATGAGCTTTCTTCCGGGCCTCTCTCTCTCTCTGTCCCCTTCTCTGCTTCTCTGTCCCTCTCTCCTGCCTGACCTCCCTCAAACTTTACTCTGCCCAGCTGGGACTGGCATTGGGAGAGCTCCAGGTGTCCCTGTGTGAGGACCTGGCTTTCCTGGGGCCTCCAAGAGGACAGCAGGATGCAGACAGCCATGGGAGCTGGGCTGCAGCCAGGGAGATGTGGATGGCCCTAGCTGTCCATGCCTATAGCCCAGTGTGCCTTGAATGGGGAACCCAGTGAGCAGAACGGGACACACTGTGAGGGTGACCTAACAGTGCCAGTGATCTCTAAATGGAGCTGCTGTTGGTGCTGGGTCTCTCACCTAGTAGTGGCCACTCTAGGATGTTCAGAGTTCACCCCCCCACACACACACACACAGGCTCTGTCTCTGCCTGCTGGTCACTGCCTTGGCTTGGTCAGAGAGACCAGCCTCTGCCCATGCCAGAACTGCCAGTGTTGGGCATGCTTCCAAAGAACCAGATGGCCTCACAGGATTCATTTGCCTAGAGTTCATGCCACTGGCAAGAGATGAGAAATGTGAGCCTCTTAGAAGTGGCTCAAAAATGAGGCCCAGGGGTTCAGGTGTAGATTGCAGCCTCTGCAAGAAAAGAAAAGAAGAAAGGTGCTTTTTCTGGCCTTCAATAAAATCCAAAGTTTCACCTTTTAGGGCATGTGCCCGATCCCTGACGAAAGCAAGCTGGTTCAGCCTCTCACCACTCAAGGGTAGTCCCTGGATCCACAATGTCAGCCTGTCAAGAGCTTGTTAAAAATTCAGATTCTCAGGCCCTGCCCAGGCTTGCTTAATTCAGATCCAAGTTCTAACCAGATCCCCAAGAGACCCTAGTGCTGGTGACAACTGAGATGGACTCCTCTTGTGTATGCATTTGCCAGGGAGAAGCCTAAGCCTTGGGGGTGGAGAAATAAGTGGCCTTAAGTGACTGAGCCAGGTGCATAGAACTGAGGTGCAAATCCATCCGGCAGCCTCCCAGGGCCAGGTGCAGTCCTCCGTCTTTTTTTTTTCTTAAGCATTTATTTTCACTTATTTATTTTATGTGCATTGGTGTGAAGGTGTCAGATTTCCCTGGAACTGGAGTTACAGACAGTTGCGAACTGCCATGTGGGTGCTGGGAATTGAACCCAGGTCCTCTGGAAGAGCATCTGGTGCTCTTAACCGCTGCTGAAGTCCTCCATCTTTAACAAAGGCTTCCAGAGACACTTAGGAAGCTGCGGGTGAGGGAATGAGAAGAGGGAAGGCAGCTGTGCTGATGCCGGGGACAGAGTTGCACCTCTGGCTGGGGCTGGCCTGGATTTCAATGCACAAGGTCCACAGTCAGACAAGGCAGCATCCTCGACCTCTTGTAGAAGGATGCTTGCACTGCCCCACCCCCATGCTGCCAGGGGAGATGACAGACTGAGGGACCCAGGCTGCTGCAGCTGCCTTTGCTTCCTCCCCACCTGGCCCCTGCTGAGTGGGCTTTCCTTCACACAGAGGCAGAAACTGAAGCTCAGAGAAGAGAAGGGACTCCAGACACACCTCCACCGAGTTCGTCCATGGACTCATCCTCTGGCAACCACAGGGTGCAAACCTCATGTCACCCAGCAGATCCCTGTAGGTCAAGGTTTCCTCTGCAACATTCCATCACATCACAGGAAGTGGCCCTTTCAGAAAAAAAAAAAAAAAAAAGACTGAGGGCAAGGTGGCAGGGGTGTTGCTCCCAGCATGGTGGGCATTTCCAAGCTCCCTGGAAACCAGCTGATGTTCCCAGGTAGGAGATTTACAGGAATAGTAACTCTACAGGGGCTCTGTGCACAGAGCCTCACCTGGCTGCAGAGCCATGAGGGTGAGATTATTCTGAGAGAACAGACCTGGAGCACAGAGCCAGGGACAGCAGGCAGCAGGCACACACACACACACACACACACACACACACACACACACACACACACACACGGCTGCTTTTTTTTTTTTTTTTTTTTTTTTTTTTTTTCTTAAATCGAGCCCTTCCACAGCAGTCTAGATAACAGCTCTGGAGGATGCAGCAGGACCGTTAGCCTGTTTCCAACCCTCTGCAGTCATTATGATTTTAAGAATAGAATGTGTCCCCTCCGTAGTGTCTTGCCTTAATATCTGTCACCCTGAGACTCTGGAGTTATTTTTATCTATTGCATGTTGTTCTGGGTGGAATCAGCCTTCCCCAGTCCTACAAGTGGAGAAGGAATTGCTAGATTAATTTGCACCTTGAATGAAGCTTCAGTGGAGGCCCATCCCCTCCCTGATGCTCCCCCGAGTCCCCCTCTGAAGCCCATGCTCCTCATGGCATTCCTCTGCCACCCACTGGGCACAGCACCAGAACACTGTGGCCCCGAGATGGCTCACTGGAGTAATCATGTGGCATTCTGGCCCACCAAGCCAGGACCCATGACCTGTGTGACATGCCATAGGGTCTTCCTTGTTGTAGCATCAGCCTGTATATGGGCCAGAGACTGTCCTGCACACAGAGAAGGAAGCTAGCTGCTTCTGTTGGCAAAGTGTCTGCTTGAGGCTGAGTTTGATCCACAAAACCCACATAAGAGCCTGCTGCTGTGCCTGGTGTTTGTCATCACAGCTGGCGTGTGGGCTTTGGCCACTTCTTCATTCCCTTCACCACTTCCACGCCATGTGACGCATCAGCACTTCTCCCTGAGGGAGCTTCATCGCTTCCTGCAGACGTTGCCTGCGATGTTGGCCCATTTATTAGTTGAAAGGTAATTGGGCCATTCCCACCTGTCGGCTCCCATAAATACCACTCTAAACATTGCATGCATGTTTCCATTCCAACTCTCTGCTTTCCTTATAAATGTGTCTCCATGGAAACAACTAAGTATTGACAACAATAGCCAGAGCTGGAGGACAATGTTCTAAAAAAAAAATAAATAAAAATAAAAGGATAGGTATGTAAAGAAAGATAGTTATAATTAGCCGCTCTCCTCTCTGCTACAATGGAGTGCCTGGCAACAAGCAACTTAAGGGCCTGTAAGATGGCTCAGCATGTAAAGGCACTGACTACCATCTCGAATGACCTGTCAATTCCTGGGGCCCACATGGCGGAGGTAGAGAACTGACTCCTGAAAGTTATCCTCTGAGCTCCACACCTGCACTATGGTATGCACACACACACACACACACACACACACACACACACACACACACACACACTAAATAAACATGATAAGTGTTTTAAAGCAACTAAAAGAACATGGCATGTGTTTGAGCCTACAGTTAGGGAGATACATTCCATCGTGGCCTGGAAGATGTGGGGCAGGAAGGAAAGGAAACTGGTCACAGCCACGGTCAGAAAGCAGAGAGAGGCGGCTTCTGGTGCTCAGCTAGCTTTCCCCTTTCTGTGCGGTCTGGGACCCCAGCCCACGGGATGCTACTGACAACAATGAGGGTAGGTCTTCCCAATGGGTCAACCTAGTACTGATCATCTCTAAAAGATGCACAGAGATTGGTCCCCAATGGATGTCGATACTGACAATCAATACTGACCATTACAATACCCCAGGCCCTATCTCTGCATTCTCACTCAGAGACTTCGCAAGGGAGCAGCTTGCTGGGACTCACTGGTGGTGACATCATTGCTCTGCTGTCCTTATAGTATACACAGGAGATACAATTCCTCTTAGCTGCAGTGGTAGTCGACTTCCAAATATCCAAGAAAAGCAACCTTCAGGAAGTATTCGCTTTAATTCAGTCTCGGGGTTTGCAAAGGCCATAGGTCACTGGGACCCACGGGTGGCAGGAGGATGGAGGAAGAATGCTGTTGACTTGTGCCTGACCAGGAAGCAGAGAGAGGGAACAGGGCACATGCTCCACTGGCTGTCCGTCTGTCCCCTTTTCTTCTGTCCACCAGCCCACAGTCCATGGGGATGGGGCTGCAGTGTGAACCAGAATTCTACAACACTGTATGGCTGAGGAGATGATCAGTTGGTAAAATGCTTGCCATTCAATCCTGAGGACCTGAGTTTGATCACCGGAATTCACATAAAGAAAAGCCAGGCATGGTGACGAGTGCTTGTCATGCCAGCACCGGGGTGGTGGAGACAAGCAGATCCCTAGGGCTCCCAGACAAACCAACCTAATGTAATCAGTGAATCCTGGGCCAATGAGAGGCCTTGTCTCAAAAACAATATAGAAGGTGCCACACTCGTGATGGACCCCAGGCCTCTACGTAAATACCTATCTCTACACATGTACTTGCACACACATGAACACACAGAAAAATCAATAAAAATTAAGTGACTAAGGCATTTTCAGCCATGGACACAAACCTTAAGAGCCCCGGACCCCCACCCTGTACTGCTCTGATCATTAGGCTGATGGTCCAGATACAGATTTGCAAGCCGGCTCTAGAACTGTCTTACTGGGTGCTCTCTGCCTGCACACTTGCCACAGGCTAGCCTCTGACAGGTCTTCAATACAGAGAATATTCTGATCTGCATTTTGCAGGTGAGAAAGCAAAGGCAGCTGTGCTCATGCCCCCGGAAATGGCTAAAATGAAGGAAGAGGGCAACTCTGGTTTATCCCTCCACACCTCTTAGCTCTGTGGTATCAGCCCTCAGGTCTGACTCAGTTTCGAAGAGGGAAGCCCCAGGTGTACTCAGTTCCCTTGTTCCTAGCACACTCCTGTGATCCAGCATTCTGGAGGGAAAGGCAGGAGGACTGCTGTAAGTCTTTGTCCAGAAGATCTCAGGTCCGTGATTAGCGGCAGCTAGCGGTAGTAGATGAGGCATGGGTCTGCATTTAGCCCTGGAAACAAGCTTCTCAGAGTCAAGTTGCTAAGAGGGTGGCGACCTCACCCTTGTTTTTAATCTCTGATGATGCAAAGCTCTTTTTATGAGCTGGAATGAGGGGAGACAAGGGCAGGGTTAGCTCCTGTGTGTTAATGCCTTTTCTCCTCACTCGGACCAAACATCTAACTAAACTTAAGGATGGGTTTATTTGGCTCATAGTTTGAGACTGGAAGGCATGGTGGGGCATGGTGGCCAGAGCTTGAGGCAGCTGGTCACACTGCAACTGCAGTCAGACCCGGAAGGTAAAGAATACTAGTACTCTGTCTTTCTCCTTTCCGTACAGTCAGGACCCCAGGTCATGGGATGAAGATGAAGGGTACGACTGGGGAGACTGCTCAGTGAGTGCTTGGTGTAAATACAGGGGTGAGGCCCTGAGCTTGGATCCCAGCACACACTCATAAAAACCCAGGTATGCAGAATAGCTGAGGGGCACATGAGGACCCACCTCTACCTAAGTAGCTATTGATAGTTAGCAGCTGCTGGTGGGGGGAGGGAAGCGCACTAGTCCCTAAGGAAACTCAGTGGGTTGCATGACAGCTCCAGGGGGGATGCTGGGAGGAATAAGAAGGGTATCAGAGAGCGTGGGAAGGGACAAGAGAGAGGAATGCGGGCATGGATATGATTTTAAAAAGCATTGCATGCTTGTGAGAAACCGTCAGAGAACAGACTAAAAGTTAGTTAAAAGGAAAAAAAAAATCCAAGCTCGGACACTCATACTCTCAACACCATGGGACTCTGAGACAGAAGGATTGAGATGGGCTCACTGGTGGTCAGCCAGCTCCAGGTGCAGTGAGAGACTTTGTGTCATAGGAGTAAGATGGAGAGTGACAGAGTGGGACAGACACCTGTTGTCCTCTCCTGGCTTCTGTCTATATGTGCGCAAACACCTGCACGTGTACACCTGCACACACACACACACACACACACACACACACACACAATCATACACACACCCCACACACACACACACACCATACACACACACACACCATACACACACACACACACCATACACACACACCATACACACACACAAACACCACCATACCACCATACACATACACACACACCATATACACACACACCATACACACACACACCATACACACACACTATACACACACACCATACACACACACCATACACACACACCATACACACACACATCACACACACACACACACACACACACACAAACACACACTATACACACACCATACACACATACACCATACACACACACAAACACACACTATACACACATCATACACACATACACACATACACACACACATACATACACACACACACACAATCATACACACATATACCATACACACACACAAACACCACCATACACACACACACACCATATACACACAAACCATACACACACACACCATACACACACACTATACACACACACCATACACACACACATCATGCACACATACATACACACACACACACACACACAATCATACACACATATACCATACACACACACAAACACCACCATACACACACACACCATATACACACAAACCATACACACACACACCATACACACACACTATACACACACACACACACACACACACACACACACACACAAATAGAAGAAAAGAAGCATTAATAAGGGCCTGATGATTGAGTGATGTTAACACGTCTAAAATTGCAATTAAAATACAATTTGACAATTGCTATAATTAATGTACAACCAAGAACCAGGTAACCAGAAGGTATTGGGAATCACTAGACGTTGGTTGTCTGTCTGCTGGAGCTTTACGCAAGGGACCTCAGGGGCGCTGTGTGTCGGTCGGAGCACTGAACCTAAGAAGAGACTCGCGGCCTCCCTGGTGCTCATGGGCTGAGGCCCAGGCCCACTTTCTTTCCCGGTGCACTGAACCTAAGAAGAGACGTGAGGCCTCTCTGGTGCTCATGGGCTGAGGCCCAGGCCCACTTTCTTTCCCGGTGCACTTCGATCAATCTCACTCCCGGTCCAATCAGATGTGGTAGGGTTTTAATTGCTTTGGATTGATTTTTGCCAGTGGTGCCTTCCAAACCCCCAGCCTGGGGACAGAGAGAGATTAGTCACGTCAGAGGAGCCTCCCCACTGACAACAGTGAAAACCAGCAGGGTGTGAAGACAGCTTAAAACCAATCTTTGGAATCAGCCTCCTGGGTGGACCCAGGATGCCAGCGGCCATCTTGACAAATGGCAGCTGGGTGCTCGGGTCAGTAAAAACACTGCAAAGGGGGCTGGGCATGTAACTCGGCTTTCCCAAACACAAAGCCCTGGGTTCTGTCCTCAGTACCACGAAGGCAAGGGAAGGTGGCACACACCTGTAACCCAGCACTCGGAAGGTAGAGGCCAGAGGATCAGGTGTTCAAGGTCATTCTCAGCCACCTTTCGAGCTTGGGGCCACACTCAATGGCCACTTCAAGTTCAAGTCCTAGTCTTCACTTCTCTTTGCTCTCCTTTGGTTTAGTTGGTTTAGTTTGTTGGGTTTTTTTTTTTTTTTCCTCTTTTACATTTATTTGTTTGCTTGGTCGTACCTGTGGAAGTCAGAGGCCAACTTACTGGAGTGAGTTCCCTCCTTCCACCATTGGGGTCCCAGGATCCAACTCAGGTTATCAGGCTTGGTGCTAAATACTTGACACCCTGGGCTATCTCTCCAACAACTTGTTTTGCTTTCTTGAAACAGGGTCTCATGTACCCCAGGCTGGCCTTGAACTGGCTGTGTTCCTGAGAGCACTGAACTCTTAACTCTCATCCCTCTATCCCTAAAGTATTGGGATGAATGACATGCACTACCATGCCTGGCTTAGGCCAGCCTGGTCTACAGAGCCCATTGAGGCTAGCCAGAACTGTATAATAAGATCCCCTCTCTTAAAGCAAACAACAGCAAACTAGGAGTGATGGGCCAACTGAAATCACCCTTCTTCGGATAGAGATGAAGGTTCAAGAATGAGTTAACGGTAGATGAGTGAGAAACTCTGCTCTAAGTCGGTGTCCAGGGAGACTGTAGTTTCAATAGTAATTTCTAGGTCAAATCTGCTAAGGGACTATGTCTTTACCTGTTTGTGGTTACTGTGGTAACATACCTGAGACTGTATGATTTATGAAGCAGAGAGGACTATTTAACTCACGGTTCTAGATGGTAGAAAGTCCACGAATGTAGCACTGGCTTCAGACAGACCCTCTTGCCATGTCAGAGCATTGAGTGAAAGGCAGAGCTGGCATTTCCAGCCCAGATACCTATTTTTGTTCTTATAAGCCCCTAATGCCATCTGGGGACCCTACTCTCAGGACATCATCTAATCCTACATACTCTCCATAACTCCCATTTCCTAGTGCAATGAACCTGGGAGTTTGGGGATTGAACACCCAGCACATGAACTCTGAGGGGCTGTATTCCGAGAGGGGGACATCCCTAAACTTGCAACTGAAATGCTGATGAAGCCAGGCAGCCAGGAAGCTTGGTTTTCTGTTCTAACTCCTTTTTTTAACTCCTGAACCATCTGGCAACATCTGGCAGGCAGCTCAGCACTGTATCCAGAAGGCAGAAGGTGAGCTCTGGACTAAGATCGCCCAGGGCCATGTGCGAGCCATGCCACCATCTGCCTGTCAACTTCCCTGCTGTGGGGTTCGCTGGAATCACAAGTGGGATCATCAGACCCACCCAGCAAGGGGAGGGGGTGATGTTGCAACTGCACAGAAAAGGCTCATTGCAACCAGCCCTTCTGTGGGAACCCCCAAAGGGAATTGCCCATCACACTTCAGGAGGCCCCACGCTATGAGGGCAGAAACATTGATTGTCAGCTTCAATGCCCAGCCGCAAGCATCATTTTTTCAATTGATCACTTCCTTCATGGTGGTGTGTGTCTCTATGATGCTGAACTCAGGAGGAAGACACAGGACAGTCACAGCAAGTTCAAGGCCAGTCTGGGCTCCATAGAGAGACCCTACCTCAAAACCAACAACAACAACGAAACTCTGCTCTGGCACCTGTAACAAGAAGCCAGTGAGTCGACACTTAATAGAAAGAGCTAGATGCTGGGGGCAGGGCTGTCTACCTCTGTCTCCCAGCCAAGGTCAGACCCACCTTCTTCCACACCACACACAATGTCCAGAGATGCCGAGAGCAGCCAGCTTTTGCAAAGAATTGTAGCTGAAGCTTCTTCCAGTATGAAAATAGCTCACCATGGGACGAGAGCAGCTAATAAGATGGTAATTAGAATTGCTTATTAGGACCTGTCTTCTAAGGTTCGCCTGTGCTTTTAATAGAATCTGCAACACATCTGCTTAGCGGGGAAGACAGATCACCGTGGTCCAGTGTATTTTAAAACCAGGTCCCTGCTCTCTGGCTTCCTCCACACCCCTACTTCCCCATCTATGCCATCTGCTGTGGCGACAGCCTGGCCCTGTGCAAGAGCCTGGAAGCTGAGACCAGTAAACACTCTACTCCTTGCTCAGAACCCCTTCCCTCCAAGCAAGAGAGTTTGTGGTCTCTGTTCCCTCCCCACTGACTAATAAATCCCTTCCAGAGCCTTCTGCCCGGCCTCTGAAACCACCCTGGTGGAATCGTGTCCCTCAGATTCATGTACACCTTGAGTCTAAGGAAATGTCTGTGTTTGGACAGACCTTTACAGACAGGTACAGTCAGGTTGAATTCACCCTGGAGTAGGATGAGACCCAACCCAGTCTCAGGGTCCTTGTAATAAGACTATGTGGGGACATAGGAAAATGCCTGGGACTGAAGAGGCACAGGGCGGAATGGTGACACTGTAAGCCCAAGACTGGGGCAACTCCCAGGATCTGCAAAAGGCTGAGAGAATTCTCCCAGAACCTCCAAGCATGAGCCACCCTAACTGGTGACACTTAGTTAGAGTGACCCTGGGAAACATTTCTCTGTCCCTGTGTCCCACTGCCCTACCCAGGCACGTAGTACTCCATCTGCTTGGGACCGCCTTTGACCCTCCACAGTCTCTTCACCCTTCTCATTCCCAGGTCACCTAGCCAACCTACTTAAGACTCAGGTGAGATTAGATGCCATCTTGGATTGTCCAGACCACAGAGCCACTCGTCTTCGATACTCCCCAGCTGTGACACTGGCATAAGCAAGCGGACCTTGTTAGCTGATAAACTGATGCTCCTGGTGCTGTGATTGGTCCAAGCTTTTGCTGCCACCCCCACGTGTCTCTGACTCGACTCTAACACCAGATGCACTAGCTGTTCAGATCCTCTCAACTAACAGACCTGCTTGCTGACCCACGCAAATCTTGATGGCTGACTCGCGTCACCTCCATGAGGGGAGGCCCCTGTGTGATGGGTACTTCTTCTCCTCTGGGACCCTGGCATGGAAGCACATGTTTAATAAAATCCTTACTTGAGTAAGTGACACCAAAAGTATTCAACATGACTTCTGAAGAATTCTATTAGCGCCCCTCCTCCATCCCATAAGCTCCTGGCCAAGAGCTATGCACACTGAATTGTTCCTCTGCCCCTGGAGCCTGGCCCAGAGTTAGCATACAATAATTTGCTGATGTCACTGTTGTATAGCTAACCTAAGCCTGGTGTGGTGGTTATAACACATGCCTATAATCTCAGAATTCAAGAAACAAAAGCTGGAGGATCCTGATCTCAAGGCTAGCCTGAGCTACATAGATGATAGAACCTTTCTCAAAAGGAGAAAAAAATACATTTAATCCTAAAATTTGCTTCTCGGGGATCCTAAAGGTCCTTCCAGACTTTCTGGCCCTTAGGCCTGACTCCATAAGCATCCAGAAATCTACTCTGAGTCTCCAGATGTGGAATTCCCACTGGCCAGGTCTGTGAGAGATCCTTGCTTGTGAGACAACCCAGCTTGTGGGAGATGCTAGGCTGCGGGAGATCCTTGGTTGTGACAGATCCTAGGCTATGGGGTATCCTGGTCTTCAGGATATCCTGAGTTGTGGGACACCCCAGGCTGTATGAAAGTTAATCCTATGGGACATCCTAGGCTATGAGGGAGTCTCAATTATGGGAGACCCTGGGCTGTAGGACATCCTGAGCTGTGGATAGCTCCTGCAATTAAAATGCCCAAGAATATGTGAATTGTAGGCCATGCTGTGAAATTGGATAGGAAAGGTAGGACAGACGTAGGAAACTGAGAAAGAGCTGTTACTTCCCATCCCCGTGGTGGACTTCTGACCTTGCCTGCCTTTCTCTTGGATCTAAAGTCCAGGATCATTTTTCCAGACTCCTTAAACATAGTGCTTGGCTTCTGCATGCAGGACTACCAGCCACATCTAGGGCCAATCAACAGAGTGTGGGCGGCTGTCCTGTGGGAGGACTCTCCCTCCCTCACATGCATGAAAGGCCAGCTGTCTTGTGAGATTTGCAGCCGTGGGAAGGTTCATTCTTCATTAAGACTGTACATGGGTTTAGAGGTAAACATAAATCAAATTTGTACTTGACTTAGATGAGGAAACCAAAATAGAAATTCCCCCAGTGTTTGGTCCCCCAGGATCAGACTCCAGCCACAGGCCTGGCAGCAGAGTTCTACTGGGCCCAAGGTTGTCTTTTCATCACACAGAACTATGATATGATATGATATAACTTCTACTCACCAGGATGTTGAGAGTAAGAAACGACATACCATCCGGTTGTCACATAGCTAATGCTAGGAGCTGTTTGTGTAGGTAATGGTAGCAGCCGTCATCACCAAGTGCCAACTGGATAGCCGGGAGCCTTACTGGCTCAGTGGGACCCTCAGCTTGTTCTTCCACAGGCTTATGAGAATTGGGGAGCATCCTGTCTGTGCTACACATACTTCTACCTTATAGGCCCAGTGATGCTGGTAATGAAGAAATTCTAAACAGGAAGCCGGACCTCACCACCCATCCTTGCTAGAACCTCAGGAAGTACTCCTAGTGGGGATAACATTTTGCTCAAGCGTCACTGTGTGCTCCTGTCCGCCCATACCTTGCAATCAAAGGGTGTTTCTTTCAATATCCTGCTGCCCATGGTACACTCCCATAAAAACCCAGCCCCTGGGGCCTGAAAAGCCAGCTCAGCAGTGAGGAGCACCTCCTGCTCATTCACGGGACCAGAGTTTGAGTCCTAGCACCCACACTGTAGACTCAGCCAACTGTAACTCTAGCTCCAGAGGACCTGAAGCCTTCTGCTGGCCTCTCCAGGTACCTACATGCAAAGGCACATGCTTTCTCTCTCTCGCTCGCGCCCCCCCCCTCTCTCTCTCTCTCTCTCTCTCTCTCTCTCTCTCTCTCTCTCTCTCTCTCTCTCTGTGTGTGTGTGTGTGTGTGTGTGTCTCACACACAGAGAAATAATTAAAAATTAATTTTTAAAAGCATTCTAGCTGAGCAGTGATGGCTCACACCTTTAATCCTAGCACTCTCGAGGCCAGCCTGGTCTACAGAGTGAGTTCCAAGACAGCTAGAGCTATTACACAGAGAGACCCTGTCTCCAAAACCAAAAAAAAAAAAAAAAAAAAAAAAAAAAAAAACCTTCTAAAAGCTCCTGCTCATCGTTTTTGATGGTGTTGTTTTGTTTGTGTGTGTGCATGTCTAAACAAGTGTACATGTTGTGCATGTGAGGGTGTGTGCATGTGTGCATGTGTGTACATGTACCAAGTGTACAGAGGAGAACAACTTTATGAGTCCGTTCTTGCCCGCCTCCCTGTTGTGAGATGGGAGCTCTTGTTTCTACCTCCGTACAGCAAGCTTCAGGTGGGCTGCCCCGAAGCTTCTAGCTGATTTTCTTGACTCAGCCTCCCATCTCACCATAGGTATTCTGAGGTTGCCTGCACACCACTGCGTCTAACTATGCTTTATATAGGTTCCAGGACTGAACTCAGGTCATCCGGCTTACAGGCCAGCCACTTTTATGTTCTGAGCCATCTCCTAACCCTTCTGCTTTCCTTGACACGCCCAATTTGATACTTTAAATCTCCATTTGCCTTTCAGGCATTCTCAAGCTGCTTCTGCCACTGGGTGCTCTTGAACTCGCGGGGAGCTCTGTCTTTCATGCCCCACCCCCAACCATGTACACACAGTTCGGGGGACCGACGATAGATTTCTTATGGAACCTCGGTGTGGGGTACCTACAAACACAAATTCAGCACAGTACAGCCCTAATTACAGGCAGCACGCCAGAGACCGGTCATTTTGTGAGTCGTTAGAGATGCACGGCTGGCTCCATAGAGCATCTTTGGATGAGCTGTGATTTTCCTATCCTCACCTATCACGGTGTTTTCAGTCAAGTGGAACATGACAACAGCACTGGTGAGTGTCACATCTCCTGGAGGGTTTCCAGCTCTGAATTAAAAGGGTCTTCCCCTCTGCATACTGAGGAGAGAAATATTGATCAGGACAGGGTTCGAGGTTTAGACAGCAGGCCTGGGTCTCTGCTTCCCACTCATCGATATTCTGAAGCAGCGCTTGCGGGTGATGTTGGAATGCTTGTTTCTGCTCGCCTTCATGTTGGCAAATTACAGCTTTCAAGGGAGGTCCCCATCCTGTGCGGTGGCTGCCAGGGGCAGGTTTAATTAGCGCACAGACCTTCTGGAAGGATCCAGGGCTATTAAGAGTTTGTTTCTATGAGTGGCTGCTGGGCTATGCCAGCCTCTTGCGCTCAGCATCTTCCTTCCAACAGCTGCCCAACACCCACATGCTTTGCCACTCAGCCCAAGGTATCCAGAAAGAGTGAAAGAAACAAGAGAAATCACAGGAAAATAGGAGGTTCTGATTGTCCCCCAACAGAGATGAAAACACAGCTCTGATCTTGGTGAACTCCCACCATCCTTTGACCTTGACTCTTGACTATTGGGCAGATGCGTTGAAAGTGAGGCGTAAGAGCCCAACGCTGGGGAAAGTCGGCCCTCCACTACAAAGCAAAGTGTCAAAGGCTTTGGAGAAATGGAGGGTTGATCCTCACCCGCAACCCCCGGCAACATGCTTGCACGGAGATTTTGGCCAGATGAGTTAACTTCTCTGGTCTTCAGCTTCCTCGACTGCATAATGAGGTTAATGAGAGTGACTCCCAGTGATGAGACTTGGTGAGATGAAGTATATAAAGAGCATTACAGCTACTACATTCAGCTCTATAGCCAGGATATTTGCTCAAAAGTTTGCACCGTAGCGCTTGTTACGGGAATACTACGTTTATTGTCACAAATAGAAGTCTTAAATTCTTACTCTGCAGCTAAGAGCAAGAGGTCTGAGCAGGTGACACTAACCTGACCATGGTGAGCAGGTGACACCAGCATGAACCAGGGTGAGCAGGTGACACCAACCTAACCAGGATGAGCAGGTAACACCAACCTAACCAGGGTGAGCTGTTGACACCACCCTGACCAGGGTGACATCAGCCCGACCAGGGTGAGCAGGTGACCCCAAGCTGACTAGGGTGGTGAGAAAGGACACTGACTCTGTAAGTGGAACATGTTCCCCCCTCTTGGGGGTCACCCAATAGCCCAAGCTGTTTGTCTAACATCTGGGGACTGAGGAAGGGGCCTGAAATCTTCCATCCACCCTGGTCCCAGGCCAATTTGATCACCTAGGTGTGCACAGCATAATGCCCTGAACCCATGTGTTTCTTCAGTGAAGCAAAGAGCCTCTGTCCAGGGCCCAGACCCACCACCACCATATGGTACTGTCCTATGGTCCCTCCCCTCGGTGATCTCACTGCCTCCTCACTGCACAGGTCTTCCCAAGACTTACAGAATCACCCACTCACCTCTCTTCTAGAATGTTCCTTATCATCACCCCCCCCCCCAAACACCACCTCTTAAGTGCCGTTTTCTTACATCCTTGCCTGAGCATCCTGGTTGAAGGCAGAAATTCAGGAGAAATGCTTGCTTCTGGAGAATCTCTGTTCCCTTGCTCACAAGCCTCCAGGAGGTCAGGGGCTTGGAGATGAGCTCTCTCCTTCAGCATGGATTGGGAGTGGGGAATGAATACAGAGCTCAGGTGCATGCTGGGAAGATGCTGTCTGAACATCTGTCTACATTCCGGCTCCCACAACCAGAACCAAAAAAAGCCCACATAGGGAACGGGAGCCATCCATGTGAACAACAGAGTGTAGTGTAGTGTGTGTGTGTGTGTGTGTGTGTGTTCCATGAGAAACACTTTTTTCTAATAGAACCCTTTTAGAAGGCCCTGTCCAGAATTGCAGCCACAGTCACGTGTGTATACAGAACACTTAAAGTACATTTGGTGTGACTAACTCAGTGGACTCTTAATTTTAACAAATTTAATCAGCCCCCATGTACAGCAGTAACCTTACTGTGTGTGTGGTCACAGAGTGCTCAGTGGGTTCATGAATATGAAAGTGTTTCACAAACTGGAAAGCATATCACTGGAATAACCATCACATGACTAAATAGGAAGCACCAAGCATGAAGCCAGGTGCTGCAAGAATAAATCAGGAAAGCACTCATAGTTGTTGTAACCACCGACCTCAGGAAGGCCCACCCCCTTCCCACACTCCCACTGACCTGATTCTGAACATCCACTTTCACTCATGAAGGTCTACCACAATGGGCCTTCTGCAAACCTAGCCAAACTCACTGAAAAAAAAAAAAAAAAAAAAAAACTGCAAGGCTGGCTGGTTGGAAAAATGAATGGAAAGGTGGATGGATGATAATGCATAGACAGATGGATGGACAAATTAGTGGGTGAAAGGATGAATAAATAGACAGATGGGTACATGGGTGGTCTAATTGACAATGTGTAGATAAGCCAGTGGGTGCATGCATGGCGAGGAGGGTGGGTAATACATAGATAGACATATAGATGGATATAAAGACAGATGCATAGATGAGCGGATTGCAGCTGTGTGGGCGAGAGATGGTGGATAGATGAGTAGATAGATAGATAGATAGATAGATAGATAGATAGATAGATAGACAGACAGATGGATGAATGCATACATGAATGGATAGATGCGTAGCTGGATGGATGAGGGAAGATGGATGAATGAATTGACTGACAAATGGATAAGATAAATGAGTAGCTGCACAGATGAAAGATGAGTAGATAGTTGGTGGATACTTGCATGGGTGGGTGGATGAATGACTGGATGGACTCACCATTTTTGTTACCTGCTGTGCGCTGGGCATTATTCTATAAATTAAAACAATAAACAGGACTCAGCCCCTGCCTATATGAAGGCTGTATTGTAAAGACGTAGTCAGGCACTGAAGGAGAAAACAAATGGCTGAACTAAGACTAAGACCAGCACTGGAAAGGCTGTGAGTCAACATAAAGAAGAGCAGCAGAACCCAGAGCATTGGGAGCCTACTGTCACGTGGGATGGCAGGAAGTCTTAGCCAAGCAACCTCTGAGAACGCTAGAGGAAGGTGAGGGTGTGCCATGCAGAGACTGAGCCAGGGGAGGGTGTGATTGAGGCAGGAGAGGGTAGACCATACAGAGATTAAGGGAGGTGAGGGTGTGCCATGCAGAGACAGGAGCCGAGACAGTAGAAAGTTGTTGTGGCGGGAGGAATGTCAGAGGTAGAGAACCTGGAAGTAGCCAGGTTTGTGCCATGTTTGTGGCAGGCTTTAGTTTCTCCTGAGGAAGATGGCTCTTCCCCTCCTCTGTGGTTTTGGTAGGAAAACATTTGCCAGCCTGGCACCACTAGCTGCCCTCCAAGAAGCAAAGGGCGCTTCTGAGACCTCAGGAAGGTTTTGCTCTCCTGGGAGAGGTGACTTAGCAGGTGTGACTGCCACATCCATGGAGAGCTCAGGAAGATATACTGTCTACAGCCTTCACCCACCAACGGCCCTGGCCCCAAACTCTGTGTGCTCACCGTATAAGGATGGAGAGTTGCTGCTCCTGTGAAATGGGACGTTCAAAGCAGTCACTTGGCTGAGGCATGGAGGACGCAGCAGAATCAGGCGTGCTGAGTGGGACAGCCATCTGAGCAGATGTCCGGGTCCTACCTCATTAGGGTGCCGCAGAGACTGGCTGCAGAGGCAAGAAGTGGTAGACTAGGAGACGACCGGATGGAATTCTTAGAGCTGTTCCTTCCCTGTTGTTGATCTGCTGTCTGACACCGCTGCCTCTGTTGTCATCTGTCCAATTTCCCATCTTGTGGCTGGTTTATTACATGCACACAGACAGCCAGCGGTGAGGACTTAATAGTGACTGCCATGGGCTCCTAACAGTGCCGTCTGGGAAGGAAACTCTAGACAGGTGATTAAACATGCCTTTGGCAATGAAGCAAGGAGCAGGTACATGGGAAGACATGCCTTGGATCTGTAGCTGGGAGGTGGGGCTAGCAGCCATCACTCCTGTTCTGTTCGGGTCTCTGCAGGGAAGGCAGACAGAGGTTTGTAGTTAAGTTGGGAGGCGGGGTCTCAGCTCCATTGTCAGGGCTCCTGTCTCGCTCCACTACTTACGGGCTGTGAAGCCCTGAACATGTTTGCATTCTCCTCTGTACACCTCGGTCTACCCACCTGCTGGATGGGATGGTGACAGTAGTACCCAAAAGCTGTGTGCCTCTGAGGATTGATAAGTGAACAGCATTAAACACTCAGAGCCATTCCTGTCGCACAGGGCTTAGTAAGTGTGAGCTGTTGAATTAGTGTCTTTTCTCACTGCTGGGAGAAAATGACTGACAAAAGCAACTTAAGGAAGAGGGGGGTTTATTTGGCTCACAGTTTGAGGGTACAGTCCGTCGTGGTGGGGAAGGTGTGGTGTCAGGAGTGCCAAGCAGCTGGTCACATCACATCTGCAGCCACCAGGAAGCAGAGAAGGACGAATGCTGGTGCTGGGGGGAGGGGGAGCTCTCTCCTTTTGATCTAGACCAGAATCCTAGCTCACAGTGTGGGCAGGGCCTAGGTCCTGGCAAGTTGACATGTTAAGCATCACAGCTGCCTTTGTTTGGTCTAGACCTTCTGTCTTTACGTTTATTTATTTTATTGGAGGGTGTGTGTATGTTCACGCTGTGGTCTGAGTGTGGATGTCAGGGGACGACTTAGGAAATCAGTTGTTTCCTTCTACAGTGTGGGACTTGGGGATCGAACACAGGTTGTTAAGCTTGGCGGCAAGCCCAGTTAGCTGCTGAGCCATCTTGCCATCCCCCAGATCTTCTTACTGATGGGACTGTCTGGATTTAGAACAACCCCATCTTGCCGATTGGGTTTCTGCAAAGTCAGCTACCCTCGAAGGGCCTAGAGAAAGTGAGTAAGCCTTTGGGAAAGTTGAGACCAACTTGGATGAGTCAGACATCTGTGTGTTTCAGGTGAGAAAAATTCCTCCCAAACTGCCTTGAGTGAAGTAAGTACCCTGCAAATCGTTACCATTGAAGGTGGCTGGAATCCAGCATTGATCCTTCAGAGACGGCTGGATCCAGGAGTTCACACAGTGCTGACCGCACTCTTCCATCCGCCCTCTCTTCCCCAGCAGTCTCCTGGCTTTGTTTCCTGTGTATGCCAGCCCCACTCTGTACTACTGACGATGTCTCCTCCACATGCTAGAGAGACAGCCTCCAGCCCCATCCTGATATTTAAGGATGTCCAAAGGACAGGGTGCATATTTTCTAGGGGCTCAGGAAAAGTTCCTGGTAGTAGCTGGGATAGCAACACATACCCTTAATCCTAGCACTCTGGCAACTGAGGTAAGAGGATTGGAAGTTCTAGGCCATCCTGGGCTGCATAAAGACCCTATTTCGGGGCTGGAGAGATGGCCCAGAGGTTAAGAGCACTGACTGCTCTTCCAGAGGTCCTGAGTTCAATTCCCAGCAACCACAATGTGGCTCACAACCATCTGTAATGAGATCTGGTGCCCTCTTCTGGTGTGCAGATATACATGGAAGCAGAATGTTGTATACATAAGAAATAAATAAAATCTTTCAAAAAAAAAAAGACCCTGTCTCAAAAAATGGGCAGGGTCTGAAGATGGCTCAGTGGTTAAGAGCACTGCCTGCTGCTGCTGAGGACCTGGGTTCAATTCCCCAGCACCCACATGGTGACTCACAGCCATCTATCTGTAGCTTCTAGTTCCAGGGCATCCAATGCCTTCTTCTAGCTTCCGCCTGCACTGTGGACATACATGCAGGCAAAACATCCATATACATAAAATTAAATTAAAAATAATAATAGAAAAATGGGGGCAGGGAGCCCCAGGCAGGATGTGGGCTGGTTTCTGGCTCTTGTGTCTATTCTGATCCAATCACATTGGCCAGAATCAATAATAAGCATGAGCTGTGCATTGATCCTGAGCTCTGAGGTGGGTCAGCTCTGTCCAGCAAAGGAGAGGGCCACCCAGGTGGAGTGTGAGGCAGACACTCGGCACAAGGTCACCCCAAGTCCACAGTTGCTGCAAAGGTTAGGAAAACTGATGACATTGGCCCTGGGTTCAGATCCTGGCTCCTCTTTCACACACTCAGCTACGCAGGACTAAGTTAGTCCTCTCCTCAGCTTTGTCAACCACAGCACATCCATGGCTATGATACCCATATTATGATATGGTGGCTATCATATCATATTATGGCATGCTAGTTAGTGTATGTTGCACTTGGGACAGCCCTTGGAGTTAAGAAATAAAGTCTCATTACCTTTCATTAATTTAACCAATATTTTCACATCTTCAGCTTGCCAGGGGTGTATTAGGTCCCAAGTATCTGGATGGAGAAGTTCCCAGAACTCTGGGAGAGACAGACATTAAGTGAATATACAGTAGTTAGAGAAAAAGAGAAGTGATTGTATAAAGTTGCTCTTGAGGTTTTAAATGTTTAAGGCTTATGTTCTTGGTCCCCAGATGATGGCACTGTTCCCTTGGTCACCTTGAGAGGAGGGCCTGGCTAAAGAAAGTAGGGTGCCAGGGAATGGTCCTTGGGGACTATGGTGGTTTGAATGGAAACGGCTCCTATAGGCTCATAGGGAGTGGCACTATTATGAGCTGTGACTTCGTTGGGGGAGGTGCATCACTGGGGATGGGCTTTGAGGTTTCAGAAGCTCAAGCCAGGTCCGGTGTCACTCTCTTCCTGCTGCCTGTGGATCCAGGTGTTGAACCGCGCCAGCACCATGTCTTCCTTCATGCTACTGTGTTTCCTGCCGTGACAGCGGACTAAACCTCTGAACTGTAAACCAGCCCCAGTTAAATGTTTTCTTTTATAAGATTTGCCGAGGTCATAGCATCCCTTCACAGCAATAGAAGCCCTAAGACAGAGAATATTATCTCCACCTCCTCCTGCTCAGTTTCCTGGTCCACTGGGATGTGGACAGCTCCTGACATATACTCCTGCCACCAGGAGCTGAACTGCTCCTCCACGCTTTCCCTGCCATGATGGGCTAAAAGTCTGCCTGAAGCCAGTAACCTGTTGAAATGGTTTACTTTGGGTGTTGTGGTGGCAACCGCTAGGTGGTAAGACAGGAAAGCAGCTTTTAAAGTCAGACTGGCGCCCACTGGCATGTCTTCGGATTCCAGCTGTGGCCCAAATTGGCTGTGTCCAAGGACAAATCACGTCCTCTCTCTTATTTTCAACTCTTTCCTGTCTAACTGAGTGTGTTTCTAGTGGTTCTGAGTCCTGCTATCCAATCCCATGCCTACTTTGCACCCCACAGACCTGGGCTCTGAACTTCAGCTCAGGCTTCTCAAACTTGGCACTATCCCACTTGAGGCCAGATAAGCTGTTGAGGGGAGGGTGTCCTGTGCATTTTAGGGTGTCAAGCAGCAACTCGAGATTCTGCAAACTATATTCCAAGGCACAGCTTCAAATATCTCTAGATATGGACAAATCCCCTCCGTGCAAAATCCCACCTGTGGTGATATATTGTTTATGATCTAATAAAGCCACTGGGGATCAAAATGCAAAGCTAACCACAGCCATAGAGGCCAGGCAGTGGTGATGCACACCTTTAGTGCCAGGAGTAGGGAGACGAGGGCAGACAGATCTCTGTTAGTTCAAGGCCACGCTGAGGTACACGAAACTGATCCAGTCTAAGAGAGAAACAGAGCCCACACAAAGGTGACCTCAGTACTTGGGATCTCATGTCTCTAATCCCAGGGAGGTGAAGTGATATGGCTGGGTGGAAAGAATACTGTAAAGTGGAAGGAGACAGGAGTTCAGAGAGACTTTGTGGAGAGCAGTGCAGTCTGCATTGCACCCGGAGAATTCGTGGAGCCAGGATCACCCCCTTTCAGTCTGAGGCAGAGGTAAGAGCTAGTGGCTGACTGCATTGCTTCTCTGATCTTCAGCTTGAACCCCGATATCTGTCTCTGGGTTTTTGATTACTTGTTTTACACCCACCTGTCCCAACTTGAGGACACTGCTCCAGAAGATAATGCTGTGACACTTGTAGTTACTGTCCTACTGCAGTGGCAAAATGCCTGGCAGCTAAGGAAGAAGAAGGAAGGGTTTGCTTGTGCTCACGGTTTGAGGGTGCAGTCCATTGTGGGTGGGGAGGGTGTGTGACAGGAGTGTGAGGCAACTGGTCCACTGCATCCTCCTTCGGGAAGCAGAGAGAGAGGGATGCCAGTGTACCGCTTAATTTCTCCTTTTTATTCAGTCTTGGGTCCCAGCCATATGCAACGGTACCACCCATCTAGCTACCTCATTTAACCCGATCTAGAAACTCTCTCACGGCCATGCCCAGAGCTCTAGATGATTCTAGATCCCGCCAAGCTAGCAATTAATATTAGCCATGACACTTATCCTGTGCTTCTGTTTCCTCATCTTCTAAATCAATGGTTTGGCCTATAAGACAGCCACCGACTGACCTCCTCAACCAGTGTTTTCACCAGCTCCAGATTTTATTGTGAAAACCAGAGGTGTGCGACCAGTAGACTTCAGCAGAAAGGAAGAGATGGCTCAGGGCCTAGGCTGGACAGGAAAGTCCATCAGGCGCTGGGAGAGGGCCAGCCTTGTGGCATCGCCTATTTCTGAGTCCCCCTACTTGTTGACTTCCTGTTGCTGTCATATGTCCTCACTTCTCTGGGGATGGAAAGCTTCCAGGCTCTCAATGGGACCAGAAGAGTCCATTGAATATTAATGAATTTATAAGTAAATTTGCAGTTGATATTGATCTCATTCCTGTGGCCTACACTGGCCTCGTCTCCCCTGAGGACGCCTCATAGTCCTGGCCTCATGTGTCTCGGGGACCTTGTCCTGGTTTTCCTGAAGGTCCATCTCCTCTTAACTTCACCAAGACAAATACTTTTCTACTACTATGAACCCCCATGTGACCTACGAGTATGTCCCTGTCACAGGCTGGAGATGGTACTGGGCACACGACTCTAGAGAATGCAAGGTATCTTAGGGTTTCTATTGCTGTGAAGCCACCATGACCAAGGCAACTCTTATAAAGGAAACATTTCATTGGGGTGGCTCCCTTACAGTTTCAGAGGTTCAGTCCATTATCATCTCAACAGCAGCATGCAGACAGATATGATGCTGGCTACATCTTGATCAGAAAGCAACAGAAGTGGTCTGCAACACAGGGCAGTATCCTGAGCATAGGAAACCTCAAATCCTTCCCTCACTGAGACACACTTCCTCCAACAAGGCCAAACTTACTCTAGCAAAGCCATCCCTCCTAATAGTGCCACTCCCTGTGAGATTATGGGGGCCAATTACATTCAAACTGCCACAGAAGGTCTCACATAAATCCCTTCTGGGCCAGGACCTGGCTGGTGACCTTGGGTCACCTGGTCTGTGAGCCTCAGTTTCCTCAATTGTGTAACCTACAGATGGATTATATGGAGACACAAGAAGACGCTGCTCTCTGGGGGTTGTTGAGATCCAATTAATTAATATGTATGAGACATTTAAACAAATCACCATAGGTAATAGATACCCTGCTTTTTCTCACAGTGCTTGCACGGATTATGATCGAGCAGTCAGACGAGCTCATTATGTCTGGGGCTTTGTAAACCGTTCAGTGGAAGCAGACCACTCCGAGATGTTATCGACACCATTAATATTATCACCTTGCCAGCCGTCCCGAGCCAAACTGCCTGATACGATCTGCCATGTGACAATGTAGCAGCGTAAGTCACAGTTGGCTCTGGTTTCACATCAGAGGCAGCCCAGCTAGAGAGCTGAGCGATCGTTCAGAAAGGGAACTCTGATTGGGGGGGGGGGCAATCAACAGGTAGAGGTACCTGCTAGCAGTCATGATGGGGCTGGGGAGCAGGAAGGAAATAAAAACACGTTTTCAAAAAGTTTAAAAGGAAAGAGGACTCTTACCAGCTCAGGATGATTTTAAGCCTTGCTCTGAACACTCCACAATACAAAAACAGGCCCAAAGCATCACCCCTGCCGTAGACCAGCTGGGCTCCGGAATGCTTGATCATATGACATATACCGTAGAAGATGCTCCCCCATGGAGTAGGCATACCTAAGACACAGCCATCATGGTGGGACTGAGCACAGTTGACCAGCATGTTGGCCCCACACGCATGTAATCCCAGCACTTGAGAGGTAGAGACTAGGGGGTCAGAAATTCAAGTTATCTTCAACGGCATAGTGAGTGAGTTCAAAGCTGGCCTTGGACTTGCCTAGCCTGCCTGAGGACTGCAGCACAGTCTGAAGCTATACCTTGAGCCTGTGTGATCTCATTTGAGCCTGTACAGCACTGAGTGTCTGGGGGCACGGGGGGGGGGTGGTTGTGGGTATGTGTGCTGTGTCATGATGCTCATTCTTAGAAAATGTGGTCATTCGCACAGCCTAGTTGCTGATTCCAAGAGGCAGCAACATTGTATTCTTGGAGTTATTCCTAAATGATCCTCAACAGGCTCATTGCATTCGGTGACCAGAACATGCCCACTAGTAAACTCTTTGTGATAAGCAGGGTGTTCCCCGCTGCACCAGAAAAGCCAGCAGAGTGACTGGCCAGATAACATCCAAGCAACCTGCTTCCCAGTCCTTGTCAAACCGGAAGGGGCAGGAACAGATAGATGCTGGCACACAGCTTTGCATGCGATGCACCCCCAACTGGGAGGTGAGGGAAGAACCCGTTTTTCAATCTTGTAGAAACCACTTCAGGCAGGAAGAGGACTCAACTGGACATCAGCTTCTTGGCAGTTTCTTGTCCACAATCCCGCAGCACCGTCTGCTGTTTCCTCCTCTCCTACCGCATGTCTGTTTCCTCATCCTGTGTGCCTGTGTTGTGCTGCATGTACTAGGCATCATCTACCCCAGGTACTGTGTTCACAGTCCTGAAGAACTTGTAGTCTGTGATTACTTCCTGCTCCAGATCAGGCTCTAGACAGGCCACTTCAAATAGACTTTCTGGTCACCACTCACCAGCCAGAAGTCCTCTTTATAGGTCAGGTCACTTAAAAGTTCCTTGCTAACACTGGACACATAGCAAATCCATCATGTGTGCTTGTGTAAGATTTGGGCCCCTAAATGTATGTGCTGCTTGTGACAGTGGCGGCTGTTCCCTTCCTGTCTAGAGTGCTCTGAGCTCCTCCTCCACAGTGAGCTTAGCGCCCAGCCTCAGAGAGTTCCTAGGGTTGGCCTGGAGCTGCCCTTAAAGTCTTTGTTCTCTGAGTACCTGCTGAATTTGGGGACATCAGTCTTTATTTCTCTGCCATTCTGAAGGTCATTTAAAGTATTCCTCACAATACACCATTTCAAATGGAGACATGGTTTACCGGTAAAGCATTTGGCATGCAAGGCATGAGTTTGAGTCATCCCCAGAACCTAACAAAACAAGACACAGTGGCACACATCTGTAATCCCTGAGCTCTTATGGTCAGATGGGAGGAAGAGACAGAGTCTCTCAAGGTCAGGTGGCCTGGTGTACATAGAGGTGAACAAGAGTCTCTGTCCCAAGCTAGGCACCAGATGAAGGCTGACGCCCTCTTAGCACCCCCCACACATGTACAGAAAGAAAGACAAGCAGAAACAGGGACAAGGACAGAGGCAGTCACAAGGACAGACACACACACACACACACACACAGAGGGGTATGGGGGGAATCGAGGTGGAGAAGGGGGTATAAGTCTAGATTCTCTAGAGAGGAAAAAAATTCTTTTTGGAATCTTTGAAAAACAGCTTCATACCTTGTGACCTTAATCTCAGACAGTCCTGGACTTGGCTCAAAACTCCTTGGCTAGGAGCCAACAAAGATGGTTAAGTGGGTAAAATCACCCACTGCAAAGCCTGATGACCTGAGTTCAGTCCCTCGAACCTACATGGCAGAAGGAAAAGAACCAGCTCCTACCGGTTGTCTCCTGATCTCCACACGTACACCATAGCATAGTATGTGTACCCACGAACCCACCCACCCCATAGCATATGCACCATCCACCTGCCCACATAGAATACATGCAATTTTTAAAATGTCCTTGACGACATACCAGCTTCCTTCCTTCCCAAGCTGTTTACTCTCCCCGCCATAGTTACTTCATCTGTAGTAAGGGGTCTGCTTGCTCCAAGGGCAGTTGGGAGGATGTGGAACCAGGCATGGAGACGCCTTGCTCAGAGCTGGGTTTGTTAAATGGGAATATCATCCAGGGCTTAGTTGCAGGGACAAGAGTGCCTATGTAAATGAAGCTTGGATGCAGCTGGCCTCCTGCCAACGGCTTCCAGAACTCTCTCTGCATGCTCTGAGTGAGATCTGAGATCGGCTGCAAAAGTCAAAGCAGTGCTAGTCTCCCCCTGACCTGCCCCACCCCACCCCCAGCTCCCTCAGAAGCACACTGGCATTTAATGAGTGCTCAGAAACTTCTAGGTGCTGCTCTGAAACCTTGCCAGGGACCTGTCCATCAGAGTCCCATACTGACCCTGCAAAGCAAGTGGTTTGTTTGTTTGTTTGTTTGTTTGTTTGTTTCTCATTCCTCTTGGACCCAGGAGGAAACTGAAGTGTGAGAAGGGCCAGGAGCCTTGTCAAAAACCATTTGGATGACTTTCGAGTAGCTGGACTTCAACCTGACACCTCTGTTCACAGATGCTCCTTAGCCACCTACCTGTTGGTGACTTTGGGAGAGAGCTCTTCTGGTACTGATCCTGAGTGCCACAGTACCTGGGGCATGGTGAAAGCTACCTCCCCTCCTATCAACAAAGAGCCTGGAACATTTCTCCAAGCACCCTTTCCAAAGGTGAGAGGCAGGCATAGCCAGGAAAGCATCATCTCGCCAGTGTCCTCCCCATCGTCTGCCAGCCAGCCACCACCCCTGAATCAAGCACAGTCACCTAGAAAGATGAGTGCCACCCCCAAAGCTAGCCCATCTCCCTTGCAGGCACACAGATACAGACTTCTAATTAAGACTCAGAAGTGAACATCCCAGCAGAGGCGACTGGGGGCCTGCTTTACCTCTGAGCAGAAACTCTAAAATTAGTACTCCCATTTCTCCTATGCCAATGACTTAGAAATTGCTTGCTTCTCCCAGGTCACTATTCAAATGTCACTCTGACCTTACTGTTTGGAATTTAGAAGCCCTTTCTTTCATCTTTACATTCCCCAACCGCAATCCATTTTACAGAGAAGGGGAGCAAGCCAGAAGGAAGATTTGAGGTGTGGACTATTTTGTATCCATCCTTGTACACCTCCTAAGATGCCAATAGAATCCTGCGGAGGGAAACCATGTTCTCCCCCTTTCACAGATAGAGAAACTGAGGCTGAAAGACACTATACCACCAACCCAGGGTCTTATAGCCTACATATGACAAAGCAGAGAGGGTCTCAACACCCAAAACATCACTTCTTATGCTGCTTCTGAAGAAGCAGGAAGCTCTGGCACCTGACAGGTACCTGAGGAGGTTATGTAATTCTCATCAGAAGCAAGGGGTTCAGAGAAGTCTGACTCAGGGTGGACAGAACCTTAGCTGCCGCCAGATACCAGACACCATTTAACACGCAGCATAAATCTATGCTCATGAAGGGAGCCCATGGGGAAAGGAGGATGTTAGTGCCCTCAGGAAATGCCTGGGAGGGACCCATTATCTGTCTGGGATGGAGCCGTTAGGGGAGTGTTCCCTGAAAAACATTTTCACAAGAAATCAAGAATCAACAAAAATAGCATTACCTGTAAGTTCTCCTTCATTAACCTGGAAATGAGAGTGGAATTGCTCCTTCTTTGCTTCCATTAACCCAAGAAACCAGCCAAGGATAGCCAGCCCCTCCAGGCCTCCCATCGCCCAACTCTGCCATCCCTCTGGCTTCCTGCAGCTCTGCCAAGTCCCAGGCTCCCTGCTCCCAGAGGCCTTCACACCTGCTGGGCTCAGTGCCCGCCAGGATGCCCCTCTCTGTTCTCACTGCTTGGCCAACCGTAGCCATCATCCAAGGCTTCCCACTTCCTCAAGGCTGCATCTTCTGATTACTCCACTCCAAGCCGAGCCCCGTCCCCACCCCTGAGTGTTTCCCTGATGCCTGATGCTGAGCAGTGTGCTGTATTGTTTTCTTCCTTGTTCCAGGTGCAGGGCCCAGCCTTTTGTCCTAACAGTCACTCAAGGCCACCCTTGCAAAGCCCAGACTCCCACAGCTTGCCTTCCTACCAATCTTTATTCCCTGAAATATGTACATGACTATTTATAAATGTTGGGGCTCTAATCCCTGGAGCCATGACTGGGGAAAGAAATAATTGTCATAGGTAGGAGGCTGCTCTATACATCATAGAATATCTAATGATATCCTTGGCCTCTATCTACCAGATGCCAGAAGCATGAAGCCCATTACTAAATGTGATGGGCAAGTCTGTAGATGCTGCCAAAGGCCTGGAGAAACACCATATGAGCGTCCGCACACGCACACCCATACCCACACCCCATACCCACACATAGGAGTACATGCTTTTGCATCCACTTTCACCTATGTGGACATGAGTGGCTGTGCTGATTTCTTATGTAAGTGCATTGCACGAGGATGGCATGCTGTGTTCTCTGGGATGTCTTTAGCATGGAGAATTTTTGGATGGGGTGGGGTCTGAAAAGATAGGAACTGGTAAACTCCAGTTAAATGGGTGGGAAAAGTGTATCACCATCCACTAACCCACAATTTAGCTGTAAGGATTCAGTGAGACGACTGATTGATTGGTTGATCAAATGATTATAGCACCTGTGTGGGAATCACATATGCTCAAGAAATGCTAATCCCAGGTCAGTAAGTAGCGGGTAGAGGTGCTGCTGCTGAGCCTGAAGACCTGAGTTCAATTCCCAAGGCCCACATAGTGGAAGAAGTTGTTCTCTGATCTTCTGATCTCCATGTTCAAGCTGTGGCATGCACACACACACACACACACACACACACACACACACACACACACACATTTATACTCACTCAAAAAATTTTTGAAGAGAAAAATACTAATCTTCATTTTCTTTCCTTCCCCTTAACATGCTTGTTCTTATTCTTCTTCTTATTCTGTCCCCTTCTAAGCCTCATACTTAGAAAGGTTTTTTTTTCCTTGAATGGTTAGATAATAATTCATCTGGAGGCTGGGCATGCATCTCAATGTGCAGAAAGCTTGCCTGGCATACATGAAGCCCCAGGTCCCATCCCCAGTGTCACAAAAACAAGTGTAGGTGTGCAAACCTATAACGTCAGCAGTCGGGAAGAGGAGGCAGGAGAATCAGAAGTTCAAGGTCATCCTCATCTACCCAGGGATTTGGAAACCAGTCTGGGCTACATGAGACCCTGTCTGAAATCAAAACACAAAGATGATTCCTGTGAAGTCAATGAAGATAGGCCATGCCATGCCTCCACGCCCCTGAGGCTCCACCCTTCTGCGGGAGCACCAGGTCCTTAGATTAACCACAGCCACCTCTGCAATCCCAGAATTTCCTGAAGCATCACTGGGTACCTACCATGTATCTGCTTGGTCTGAGCACACTGTTTCACTATGACAGAATTCCACCCAAAGAAAAAAACCAGGCACTGCTCAGCGGTCCACCTGTGCAGGGTTATCCAGAGTGAATTAGTGTTTTCCATTAAACATTCAGTGACTTCTTGTTTAAAAGAGATCTATTTTTATTTTATGTGTATGAGTGTTTGCCGCCAGCATGACTGTGCACCATGCGTGTGCAGTGACCATAGAGGCCAAAAGGAGGCGCTGCACTTCCTAAAACTGGCAGTTGTGAGCCATCATGTGGGTGCCGGGGATTGAACCTAAGAGATCAATAAAAACAGCCAGTGAGTACTTTTAACTCCTGAGTCATCCCTCCAACCCTCATTCATTAATTTCTTGAACAATAAAACCATCCTTGCAATTCCTCACTCCAAGGATGCTGTCAAGAGTCCCAGTTTGGGGATCATTAGAGTCATAGGGGTTTCTTTGGGGGGGTTGTTTTTGATTTTGTTTTTCATAACATACTCCTGGGTTTTTCGGGTGTGGGCACTGGGTTATGCATCTTCCCTACTTCTAGTTACAAGCTCTCAATCCTAATTAGAATGCAGTATGCTTCCTCCCCTTCCCTCTCAGTCCCCTTAATGATCGCTTTCTTTAGAATGCATTAATTCCTCCTGACCCTCTCTCTCTCATTATGGTGGCATTGGTGGCATCGTGGTGCATGCCCAAGTGTCTGTGAGTCTGTTAACTGCACACCTGGGCATCATTAGATTGTCTCCTTAGTGCCAGGAATTTTTTCTTTTTAAGGAGGAGGAGAGGGGAGGAGAAAGAGTAGGAGGAGGAAGGAAAAGAAAAGGGCAACCAGGAATGAAAATGGCATCAAATGAGCCTTGTTCACAAACTGGCTGGATGACGCTCAAGAGCTGGGTCCTGCTTCAGTGGCCAGATTGACACTGGAGGGGAGGGGCCTCATTCCAGCAGCCTGGCTGGGTCACGCTGGAGGGGAGGGGCCTCATTCCAACAGCCTGGCTGGATCACGCTGGAGGGGAGGGGCCTCATTCTAACAGCCTAGATGACTCTTGAAGGCAGGAGCACCTCACAGCACCTTTTGTCCTTCGCCGTTCCCTTGAGGAGTAAAGGAAATTCACTTTCGGCCCGCCTGTTGTGAACTTACAGGTGAACTCACCAGGCCTGAGCCGAGCTTCCAAAGGCTCGGGGCAGAAAAACCTGTGCCCAGACTTGACTCCCATCTTCCCCCTTCTCCCGGCTCTGCACACAGGACTCTCCTCCCTCACCGGCATTGGAGCATTCCAGCTCATCCGTAGTTTGTCATTGGCATTTCAAACACTGAAATCCCTGATGACATTAGTGTATTCTAGCTTTAGTCCCTCCGTCTTGGAGGAGGGAAGAAGTGAGGGACCCCAGAAATCAAATGGCAAGTGCCAACTGGTCCCCAAGTGCTTATTATCATCAAAGCATTTTCTGGCTGTTAGTGGGTCATCTTCAGTATACACCTTAGCGGGGGGGGGGGGGGGTTTAACCTGATTGAACCTGTCCAAGATGGCTGTTTGCATTGCAGGTTAAATTGGTCTCCCAGGAAGTAGCCACAAAGATTTCTGCTCTGAAACCACCATACTGAGGCAGAAAGTATACTATATCAGTCAGGGTAGGAGCCAATATGCTGTCATAAGAAACAGCCCCATAACACCAGTCTCTGGTGGTGGTTCTGCTCCACATAGTATCCATCCAGGACCCAGGAGATAGGTCAGGAGAAGGAGAATGAGGCTCATTGCTTGCTGACTATAGACGCTCTGCTGGAGGGAGGGGGTGTTACATATTAATTCTGCTCTTATTTCATTGGCCAGGGAAAGCCACAAGGTAAACCTGTCACCAGCAGAAAGACATCAGTCCTCCCCCAGGGAAGAGGAGGGGATGTTACTAAAAGAGCAAAAAAGACAATAGTCTTCCATGACTGTTTGAGAATCACTATAGGATTCAAGTGTCACCTGTGGTAGAATTATTAAGTAGTACTTCAAGAGATGCCACATTCCTATAACACCTTTGGAGGCTGAGGCAGGAGGGTAGAGATGAGACCAGCCAGGCTGACTTAGAACCTGTGTCAAGAGGAAGGACAGGAGATGGAGAGATGACCCAGCAGTTAAATATACATACCGCTCTTGCAGAGAACCCAAGTTCAGTTCCCAGCATCCATATCAGGCAGCTCTTACCATCTGGTCTTTGACAGCCATGTTCAACACACACACAAACAAGTCCCTTAGAAGCAGAAATCAAATGTTTTCATCGGTGGTGGCCATGGTAGCCCATACCTGAAATCTCAGGACTCCAGAGACTGAGAGACTGAGACAGAAGGATCTCTAGTTTAAGCAAGCCTGAGCTGCATGGTGAGACCCTGTCTCAAACAAAGAAGTGAAATGTCAGCCTCATGAGGTGTTTTTTGAAGGACATTGTGTTACCTCTCTGCTGAAAAGGGTGCAGAGAAGAGGAGACTTCAGGGACAGGACCTAGCTGGAAGCCTAATGAGACAGCTTGCTCGGTAAAGTGCTTGCCATAAAAAGTATGCCAACATGAGTAAATTTGAACCCCGGAACCCACATTTTTTAAAAGCTAAGCACAGTGGCATGGATTCAGCCTTGGGGAGGCAGAGACATGTAGCTATCTGGGGCTCACCAGCAAGCCAACCTGGCAGAATCAGTGAGTTCTACACCAGTGAGAGATTCTGTGTCAAAGAAACAATGCAGTAATCTGAGGAACAGTTAACAAGGTGGGCCTCTGGCCTCTG
Organism: Cricetulus griseus; assembly: GCF_003668045.3. Classification (NCBI taxonomy): domain Eukaryota; kingdom Metazoa; phylum Chordata; class Mammalia; order Rodentia; family Cricetidae; genus Cricetulus; species Cricetulus griseus. The sequence continues at coordinate 10,962,234 of NC_048595.1, forward strand.
TGTACACAGAAGCACCTGTATACATGTGCATGCATGCACACACATGCTCGCGCTCACACACGCACAGCAACCAAGCTGGAGATGCTTACAGAAGGTTGCCACGGGAACTTCAGGAGGCTTCTTAGAACTTGCCTAATATTCTCCTTTTTCAGCTCTGTGAGTTTGAGCCTGGGGTAAGTGAGCCAAGCTTAGTCAGCAGGAATGCTCTGGAAACAGGCTGATGAGGGCAACTGGCATTCCCTTGTAGTGGAAGATTGTCTCCCTCGGGAGAGATCTTCCAGTTGTTCACAACAGTCCACGTTCTCAGAACACTGATTCAGAGGGGGAAGGATCTATACCTCATATCTGTAGGAGAGAAAAAATTAGAATTTTACACATGATATGTACTTATTTCTTCTCCAGCTCCTTTGGAGCTTATTTGAAGAGCATATATGTCTTTTAAATGAGGGTCTCCTCTGAAGGCAACCCCAGATTAGCTCCTCTGGAGTGAGAGTCTGCTGGCCTCTCAGGGTATCAGACGCTTGGATCTGGCCTGGCCTCCTGGTAAGTTTGGAAGTGCTGGGCGGGATCTGGAGGCTCACACCCCCTAACCTCTCCCCCCACCATGTCCTGCCTTTGGCCTTTGTTCTCTCCAAGTGTCTGTAAGCCATCCACACACCTACTCACATGCTCACTCAGGACACAATCCCAGTGGGGACGATGGCCCTCATGTCATACACTCCCTGTCCCTAGCCTAAGTGGAAGTGAGGTCTCCCAGAAGCCCTGTCAGGAGATCTTCCAGAACTCCAGGGAGAAAACAGACCAGGCAAGGGAGAATTCTAGGACTTAGAAGGTCTGCCCATCCAGGTCCCTAGTCCTTCTGATAAAAAGAGAGACAGTGAGATCACAGCCTTTCAAAGGCCCCCACAAAAGGCCCTCCTCTCCTCCCCCTCTCTCTTCTGTAATCCCTGGATCATTTGAAAGCTTTTAATGCTAGGCAAGTCTCTCCTGAACTCTCCTTCCACAAAAAAACCACCCTACAGTCTTTCCCTACTGGGTTTTTAAGGTTGCAGAGAAGGTACTAGAAGGTTTCAAGGGAACCTCCCCAAAAGGTGTGTCCTGTGTTCAGTTAACTGAGGTGGGAAGACCCATCCACAGTGGGTGGTACCATTCCCTAGGCTATGATCCTGGAATCCATCAAAAAGAGAACGTGGGCTGAGCACAGACGTCTGTTACTCTCTGCTTCTTGACTGTGGATGCAAGCGCTGCGACTTCACCACATAATGGATTGTAACGTCAAACTGTGTCTTACTTTCTTTCTATTGCTGTGAAGACACTGTGATCAAAGCAACTTATAGAAGAGTTTATTGGGGACTTACAATTCTAGAGGGTGAGTCCATGACCATTATGGTGGGGAGCATGGCAGCAGGCAGGCAGGCATGGCGTTGGAGCAGTAGCTGAGAGCTTACATCCTGATCCACAAGGGTGAGGCAGAGCTTTTGAAATGGCAAGATCTCATTCAAGTGACACACCTCCTCCAACAAGGCCACACCTCCTAATCCTTTCCAAACAGTTCCACCAACTGGGGACCAAGTATTCAAACACATGAACCTATGAGGGTAAGGGGCATTGCCATTCAAACTACAACATTCCCTCCTCCTCTCTCTCTCTCTCTCTCTCTCTCTCTCTCTCTCTCTCTCTCTCTCTCGTTCAAACCAGCACAGACTATGAGCCTTCTCCCCCTTAAATTGCTTCTGTCAGGTCATCACCTGTCTCTGCTTTCCCATACCCTGCCCATCTTCTCAAAAGCTTCTCTTCTCCTTCATTGCCTGACTCGCTGACTTCTGCTCCCCAGCTTGACTCAACTCATAGTATCACTGGGAAGAGTGGGGACATTGGGATGTCAAGAGCACAGTGTCTGATGACAGGGCATGCCTGCCCGGCCACTGAAGTCACTCATCTGCCTCATCCAGCTCCTCTAAGGTTCTCCTTGGCCTCCAGTTCTGAGAGAGGGGTCCCACTGTGGCCTGTGAGGATGAGCACACAGTCACTGAAGGCTGATCCAGAGTCCTTGTTGGGCACCAAAGTAGAGACAGCATTCCTCTCTGTGTCCCCTGTGCCTGGATTGGAGTGCACAGTAGAGACTGGGTGGGTGGGTGGGTGAGTGGGTGGGTGGATGGATGGATGGATGGATGGATGGATGGATCAATGGATGGATCAGTGGATGGATTGATGGATGGATCAATTAATGGATCAATGAATCAATAGATTGATGGGTGGATGGATGACTGTGCATATTTCTCCCAGGTCTGAGATTCTGAGCTCTTATCAATAATCAGCAAATTCTGTACATGTCACTGGGCAGCCAGTGTAGTTCTCGGTCCCTGGTGCCCAGAGGTGGTCAGGGAGCATCCTCAGCCCAGTGCTGACTTAGGCCATAGAGTCCCGGGCCAGTAGCTGACCTGACACAGCTGACTGCCCAGCATCAGAGGGGATGAGTCTCGGAAATTGGGCATCCAAGTTCTATCCGCTCATCTTACAGTACAGTAGGGTCTGTAGCAGGCCTGCCTCACTGGTAGCCTTTCCCATTGTCCATGCCTCTTTCTCCCCAAGCAAGGCAGCTGAATGCCCCAGAACCTCAACTACCTCCTGAAGCTGTCTCTCTCATTCCCCATGCCTTGCATAGGCTTCAGGCTCTGGGCAACTCTGCCAGCCAGGAAATGCAGACTGAGCCTGATTAGCATAAGCAGCTAGCTTTCCTTGGCTGGGTCTGGAGCTGTCACAGCCTAATTAGCAAAGCTGCCAGATCAGCAGGCTCTCTCATTAACTCCCACCCACATCTATTGCTGAAGCCCGCCCCCCCAACCCAGGGCCACAGAACCAGTCCCCTAGGGGTACACCAGGACTCCAGGCATTGGGTCATGACACTATCTTAAGCTGATGGATGACCCAGCAAAGGGCTTATCTTCTGGGAGGGTGGGGTGTCTCAGGTTTCATTATCACAGAGGGACCCCATAGTGTGTTCTTCAGTAGGTGCTTAGGTAACCTTGGTCTCCAGCATCATGGAAACTGTCCCTTCCTAGTCCAAGCCACTCTGCCTCCCCCACACACACACCTGAGCTACAGACCCTCTCACTGGCTTTTGCCAAAAGTGGAGTTAGATCAGCTTAGGTCACTGAGGCCAGAGAAACAAAACATCAGTACAGGTGTTGGAGGACCGATTTGATTCAGGTAGCTAGGAGGGCTGTCAGCAAGAAAGGTACATTTTAGCTGAGGCTTGAATAACTGGTGGGTTGGGACCCAACAATCTGAAGGAAAGATGGTTCAGGGCAATGTCAAATAAGGGCAGTGCAAATAAGGAAAAGGGTGGCTTCCTTTGAAAAAGACCAAGGGTTAGGGCTAGGATCGGGGAGGGGAGGGGAACAGGATATAATGAGACAAGAAGAAATGCCAGGTGGATGAGTGAGTGAGAGTGAGTGAGTGAGTGAATGAGTGAGTGAGTGAGTGAGTGAGTGAGTGAGTGAGTGAGTGAGTGAGTCCCACAGGGGAGCAATGAAGCCTCCAGACGACAGGAGGCTTTGCTGTCACTGCAGGAAGAGTCTCAGTCATGAAACATGAGCCAAAGTGGGACCTGCTCTGTGGTGTGCACACATGGTTGATGGGGGAGGTCCTTCTGTGTATATGTTTGTCTTATTGGTTGATAAATAAAGTACTGTTGGCCAATGGGGAAGCAAGATAGATGGGACTAGGAGTCGAGGAGGATACTGGGAAATGTAGTAAAGTGAAGTCTTGTGATCCAGGCAGGAAGTGACATAGCAGGCAGACTCAGAATATAAGCAGAGACAAGCAGGAAATCTCGCTCTTCCTCTTCCTCCTCCTCTCTTCTCTGGGAGCTGCCATGTGAGCCTGACAAGAGAGGATGCATGCCACCAGCGTCCTTGATCAGATAAGTCTTTATAAAATACATAGATTAATAATTCTGATTGATACTTAAGACAGAGATAGCAGATCAGAAATCCTAGTCCTTGGCCAGCAACATTGTAATTAATATAAGACTCTGTGTGTTATTTTGGTGCCCACGTGGCGGCGGGGCTCGGGTGGCTTGGCGGAAAGATTTATCGTTACACATGGTATCTCCAAGCAACAGTTCAGTTAACAACAGGCTAAGCCCCTCTCACATCTGAATATCTGGCTCTCCTGTCAGTCCCCATGATATGGTGCTACAGTTACCCCATTTTACAGCAAGAAGAGTGAAGCCCAGAGAAGGGGATTCAGTTGTGCACTGCACATGCTTGTGTGTGATGGGACCAGGGATTGAGCCCCAGTCCCAATCCTGAGTCACTGTGGGACAAGAGTTTGCTCTGCCCTCAGGAAGGGACCTGCTATGCACACAGTGGCAACTCAAGCCCTTGCTGGAGGCTGTGTATTTGTCGCTAAGCAAAACATGCTCTTGACACCCAGAACCTTTGACTTGAGTGTCTGGTCGGCGACTCCGAAAGAGTGGTGACCCTCTGCAGTAGATGTGTTGTTCATTGGAACCACACCATAGGTGGGATTGCTTCCTCCAGTCAGCTCCCAGCTTTCCTATCCTCCCTGGCTGCAGGAGAGAAGGCATGTGGCCTCATTTTCACCAACCAGATGACCCCATCTTATTCTCTTGAAGCAGGAGCCAGGGACTGGAACAAGAAACAGAAAGTATAAATTTGGATTCAGTGTCCCAAGATTGTGGTGGCAGCAGGCAGGATAGAGAACACCTATGCCCAGCAGTGTGGACTAGCCACGGGCTGCTAGTCAATAATAGCTAGAGTCAGGCAAGGGCTCTGATCCCGCCCCATCCTAACCCAGGTTAGCTCAGCTGTGGGACCCGTCCAGACAAACACTACCCCTTGCTGATTCAGTTAGCCAGGATTGGGTCCTTGTGGCTCGCAGGCCAGTAGTGTTAACTGATAAATTTGTCATTTGTGTCCCATATGGAGAGACTGGAACTCTGGTGTTGAGAACCAAGCTCAGGCTTCATCATGCAGGACGAGGGACAACTTCCAAGTTCCCAGCAGTGGACATAGAACCTGTCCTTTTAGGGGGACAAGTGAGGAGTTTTATTAAATACTCCTGACTAGGGATCTGTGAGCACCATGCTCCAGACCCAGTGAGTGATGTGTATTTGTGATCTGGACTCTAGGCAGAAAAAAGCAAAGACTCAGCATTCCTGGAACTGCCTAATGAGGTAGAGGGTGGGCAGACATGAGGTTCAAGAAAGCTAGGCTAGCCCTCACTTAACTTCTCTGGGCCTCAGTTTCCTCATTTGAAAAATGGAGGGATCCATGTAAATGTTTCCATGTGTACATACTAACTGCTAACTCCAGCTGATCAGTGTTGGTTGAGTCATGAAACCATACTTGAAGCCCTCGGTTGGCTAAAATGGCTTTGTCTCCTCTCTCAGCAGCTCCGTCATCTCTGCCCTCGTAGGGGTCAGTTCCATGCTGAGGTTGGTGATGAGGCAGCTGACAAAGACTTGGAGATGTCAAGCCAAGGGAACATCAGGGGAAACAAGGAGTTCAACCAGACCTGGGAGGAATTTCCCTTGCAGCCCATAGTAAACAGCCCTACCCATCTCATTGGTCCAAACTGTGTCACATGACCATGTTGGCTGCTGTAACTGGTTTATGTCTGAGCTCCAGAGCCAATCGCTGATGGGGGATTGTGAACTGTCCTGGTTAGCTTAAACTAGGTGTCCTCAGACTTGGTCAAAGGAAGTTTACATTTTTTTAACATGTAGAGCTAGGGCTGGCAAGATGGCTCAGTGGTTGAAGGTGCTTTATCACACAGTTCTTACCACGTGAGTTTGATCCCTGGTAACTACATGGTAGGAAGATAGACCTGAATCCCACAAGTGATCCTCTTAGCTCCCACATATGTGTGCACACCTGCCACACACACACACACACACACACACATAAAATCAGTGTAATTTTAAAAGTATCTTTAAAGGTAGAGCTGGCTCCAGTAAACTTTTCTAAGATGGGTGGTATTTTATTGATATCTTCCATTTTAAAAATTAAAACCAAAAATATTAAATATTTATTTTTGAGTCTCTGAGCTTTGTGTTCAGCTCAGCTTTTCACCCCCCCCCAACAGTTTCGACCCATATGAGGGAAGCAGTATCCCAGAGCAAACACCACACACACACACACACACACACACACACACACACACACACACACTCACACACACTGTCCATACCTACTGCCAACCTAGGGGGTAGGGCCAGCCTCTCTGCAGCTCTCCAGAACATAGCTCTCCACTTTCTGAGTCCCAAACTCAAACCCACCCTCAGTAAAGGCCTTTTCAGCAGCCAAGGACACTGGGAATGTGAGCAGGACACTGTTATACTGCCAATTTGAGGATATGCTTCTGGTTTATAGGGACAAGGGACTTTATGCACACTCTGGCCATCTTAGCCCTCTACACCCCCTCCCACCACCTCCTCCTGTAAACACACACACACACACACACACACACACACACACACACAGATGTTCCTTATAATCAGAATGCACGAATTGTTCTCCCCCACGCTCGTTTTTTTCTTCCCATCACCAAGGCCCGCCCTGCTTTCTCTCTCCAGTCCTGGCCTCAACCCCCAGTTTTCAACTTCCTGTCTCCAGCTCCAATCTGCTAGCCAGATGTGGGTGCCGGATGCTTTGACCTGACCCTCTGGATCCTGGACTGTGTCTGCTCATGAGAAAGGGTTCTGTCCCACCCAGAAGGAATCCTCAGCTTGTCTGAGGTTAGCTGGGACCCCTGCTCAGGCTACCTTATGACCACGGACTATTTTTTTGAGATGGTGTCTCCTGTGCCCCAGACTGGCTTCTAGCTCTATTCGTAACCAGGGTTACCCTCCTCCCTCCCCATCATGAAAGCTAGGATTGCAGCTGTGCATTGCACACCCGTTTGTGCAGTGCTAGGAGTGAACTCGGAACTTCATGCGTGCTGGGCAAGCAAGCACCCTGCCAACAGAGCCGCATCCCTAGCTCTCCCTCTCTGCCCCTTTTGACGGCTGTTCTATCATCCCCTCTGTTGAACAATGGCTGGCTTTCCCTTTCTGAGGCCTGATGGTCATTATCAAAGGCGACTTGTCTCTCCTCCCCAAGGTGAGCACTGGGCAAGAGGAGCTAATGGCCCAGTAAGGTGTGGATGGTGGCAGGACAGAGCTCATGCAAGTACTGATTGTCGCTTAGCTCTTGCTCAGCTTACTTAGCCTTATGCTAAGGGTTCCCTTGGGTAATCTCACTTGGTTTTGTCTTAACCAGCAGGTAGGCAGGGGTGATTGCCTGGCTGCACTGGGTACGGTGGATCGAGCCCTCCACACCCATGTGCCTCTTCTCTCCTGGTGGAGCTGCCCCACAGCTCACACTTTTGACCCTGCCAGCTCCTGGGCGAGGCAATTTGTTTGCGCAATCATTTGCCAAGGTGTGGTCTGAGGACTGCTGAGTCCTGTGACCGTGAAGAAAGGTCTTCATCCAGGCATGGTGGGTCATGCCTGTAATCCCAGTACTGGGAAGCTAGAGGCGGGAGGATTTTTGCCTTAAGTTGGAGCCTAGCCTGGGTTACATAGTCAGACCCTGTCTCCACACAGAAAAACAGTGTAAAAGTCCTGTCTTCCAGAAACTAGACTCGTGTTATTCATGAACTGCTATTTATAGTGCCATATGCCACGATTTGTCATTATTTTTGATATGGGTAAATATTTAATCTTTTTCTGATTTATTTTTTAAATGATAAACTTAAATACCACCCACCTCAGAAAAGCTTACTGGGGTCAGTTCTATGTCTCATAGATGGGACCGGGATATAGTCCCTTATGGATCAGGGCCCCGGACACTTACAGTTGTGTCCACACACAATGGTGTGTCCCCTCACAGCCCCTCGTCATCTCTTTGTGGCACCCCCTTGAAGCTCAAGCTTCCAACCTCATGGTAGTCACAGCCTTCTGCTTGGGTCTCAGGATAGATGTTGCTAGTCTCTGAGGCCCGTGAACAATGGCTGTGAGCAATGATTTGATTGGAAGAAACAGGTGTAAAGCCCAGATTCAAGATCTCCTTTCCAAACATCGGGTCCACATACCCAACTTCCTATTCGTACAGCCAGCACCACAATCCCAAACAAGCAGGGAAGGAAGTGCAGTGTGAGCCAAGTTCAGTCTCCCCTCCTACCTACTCCCTTGCCCTCCTCTTCCTCTGTGAGGTACCCAGGACACCCCAGCCACCTCTGCTCCCTCAAGGCACATAAGTAACCATCCTTAGAAGTGTTATACTCTGGCACTGGGGAGATGGCTGATATGGTAAAGTGCTTGTCATCCATGCATGAGAACTGGTGTTCAGATTCTAACACAGGCTGGCTGTGGCCCTGGATATGCCAGTTACCCCAGCGTAGGCAAGCACAAAAGACACACAGAAGTCAAACCGTTCGGACTGGCGACAGCAGTTCTGTCTTGGACATGCAGAGTGGCAAGGACCTGCAGCCATCTCTCCTCTTCCAGTAAAAGCCAGCTGTAATCCTGCTCCCTGCCTGATTTTCCAACCCCAAAAGGAATGCCTTCTTGTATTCCTCCCCATCCTGACCCTGTAGCTGCTTTAAAGTGGGAGGACCTTGAACCAAGCTTATAGAGACTGTCTGGGATGCCAATACTCACCTATATTCATCAGGGTTCTCCAGAGTAGCAGAATTTATAGAAAATATATATTTTTAAATATATATGATTATATATATTTTAAATATATATGATAAATATATATAAATATATATGATTTATTGGAATGACTTATAGGCTATGGTCCAGCTAATCCAGCAGTGGTGGACTGTGAATAGAAAGTCCAAGAATCCAGAAGTTTCTCAGTCCACAGTAGATGCTGGAATCCCGAGGAAATAGGCTCTAATGCAGTGAGGGAATGGACTTGCTAGCAAGGCGAGAGCAAGCAAGCAGAGCAGAGCTTTCTTCTTCCAAGTCCTTATATAGTTGTCCAACAGAAGGTGTGGCCCAGATTAAAGGTGTGTCTTCCCGCCTCAAGATCTGGATCAAAAGGTGTGTGTCTTCCTACCTCAGAGGTCCAACCTAGAAGTAGATGCACCCATTTCAAACCAAGCAAAAGAAAAAAATCTCACAGATGTGCCCTCTATTTCTGGATGGTAGTTCATTCCAGATATAGTCAAGTTAACAACCAAGAACAGACATCACACCGCTCCTAATTCAGAATAGCTACTTCGGGGGAGTCACCATGACCCTCCAGAGACCTGCCATGAGCGTACCTGGGACATGTAGCATGCCTGTGGGGAGAAGGGTGAGAGCGTCCCCCGTCTGTAGCCAGCTGGAGCACTACTGCTAGTGCTGTGCCCAGGTCCCCCCAGCTGCCCTTAGTGAAGTTGGGGAGCCACCAGGAAGAGGGATGTGGGCATTGATGTTCCAGGGAAGAAAGTTCCCTGCCTGGAGCCCTTGATGTTGCATTTGGATACAATGCCCCCTTGACTAAACTGCACTGCTCCCGTGGCCCAGATATAGGAGGGACAAGTCAAAGAAGGCATTGCCCTTGGGGAACATACACCAGGCTACTGGAAGAAGACAGTCAGGAGCATTCAGCCAACCATCTCGGATGCCTGAGGGCTGTTCAGCATTTACCCAAAGTGCAATGGGAAGGCACAGGAGGATACTAGGTAAGGTAAGGGACTCATGGTATAGTTGGCAGGGTGGAGAAATCACAGAAAGACAGAGAATGGGAAGCAGGGAGGCCAGCAGGAGGCTGACACAATAGTTCAGGTGAGAGACAACGGTGGCTAACATCAAGGGTTAGCAGCATTGGGAGGGGGGTAAGAAGCCATTGGATTGGGGTATCAGTTCGGCAGGGCCTGTTGGGAAGTGGGCATATCCACACTGTTTCTTGACAGCCATCCCGGGAGAACTCCATGGCTGTCCAGCATCATAGGTCAAGATAGAGAGGCAGTTAAATTAATGGTCAGACAGCTGCCTCTCCCTAGAGCTTAGAGGGGGCTGCCTCAGTCTGTTTCCCAGAAGTTGAACCCCTAACACTGATAATGCATGAGAAAGCAGGGAAACTCGTAACCAGTTGTCAGAACGTGTGCCCAGGGCCTATGGATGCCCCTCTGCAATTGCCACCAGGGTCTCCAGCAGTGGAAGATAGGTGCTTCTCAGTGACCACGATGACCCAAGAAATGACCCGCCAGGCACATGAGGGACACAGGAGCCCCGTGAAGCACAAAGCACCTGGCAGGCCTGCACAGACAGCTTGGGCACACTACATTGGGAAACAGTTTACGCAGGGCCCTGGGAGTTGGGGGGACTCACGACATGCTTTGATGGACATAAGCCTTTATAGACCAGAAAATCTCCAGCCCTGAGAACTGCAATTTTTTTTTATCTTCCATGTTATTTCCAAGGGGAACTAATATGCAGCTAGAGATAGAAAAATGTAGGTCCTTTTTTACCAGTTCTCCAGCCATTTTGGAAAATGGTGTCATTAAGTCCCCTGTGCATTGAGCTGAATCACCTCACAAAGCTCTGTGAGCAGATTGGGGGGGAGGCACTGGGACTCCCCATGGCTGGGGTGTGGACAGGTGGGCAGGCACACTCTCTACACAGTGCCAGTTCTGGGTTTGATTTTATTCTGTTACTGTAAAACATTGAACCAGGCAAGGGACGTGGCTCAGTTGGCAGAGTGCTGGTCTAGCATGCACAAGGCCCTGGGTGTCATCCGGATCCGAAGATCTGAGTTCCCAGCACCCTGAGCTGTGTGACATATCATGGCAAGTACTCAGCCCCATGCGCCTCAGTTTTCCATATACGTAGAATGGGCCCACTGGGTAGGATGTAGGCTGTGAGACAGAGAAGATGAAAGCTCTTAAAACCCTGGCCTGTGGCAGCTGCTTCATAAACGCATGGTGCACTGTGGAGCTCTAAGTGGGAGAACAGCCATGCTGCCCACACCAAGCAAGTAGCACCCACAAATGACACGTGGACAAGGGTTTGCAGGGTGCATGGGTCCTCCGTGTATATTTCACTACAGACTCCCGCTCACAGTGAGGGCAGTGGTATCAACAGCCCAGGGGCGTGTGTGCTAGGGTTTGACACTCTGCAGCATGTGTGCAGACCCTTGTCTCGCTCACCTGGAATAAGAGCATCTTCCGTCCAAAACTTCCTCTGGTTTGCCTGGCTACTACCTGCAAAGGGTTCTAATTTGGAAGAGCGCCTCTCCCCACCCCCAGGCTCTGCATCTGGCACATCTCTCGGGGTTCACTAGCCTAACTGAGAAGGAGTCAAAAGCTGGAGAGATGCTTACTAGTTAAGAGTATTTGCTGCTCTTGAAGAGGACCCTGATCTTGCAGTTTGGTTCTCATTACCCATGTCAGACTGCTCCCAACCACCTGTAACTCCAGCTCCAGGGAATCCAGCGCCCCCTTCTGGTCTCCATTGGTACCTGCACTCACATGCATACATACTCTCTCAGATACACACACACACAAATACACATAAATAAAACTAAAATAAAATGTCACTTTTTCTTAAAGGAGTCAAACATCTGATGCCTATATTTCAAGAAAATGATAACAGCTTGCTGATAACTACTCCAAGAATTTGGGGGAAGGGAGTAAACAAATTGATCATTGACACCGTGTGTTTCTGTTTTGTTGTCTTGTGCTCTACCTATCCCTTGAAAGAGTCCTAAGGTCAGTTATGTTGCTGTTTTTGTACCTTGATTTTGTTGGTAGTAGCAAGAAAGATGTGTGCTGGGTTATGTAGGACAGTTAGCCCCAGAATTGAGACACCCTGTGTCTGGGGACCTAGAGGATGTAGCCTCACGCTGTTAGTCATTATATAGTCCATTTGTTTTTTTGTCCCACAAAATCAAAGTATGTAAGCAGAGTGTTATATTAGTTAGCTTTGTATTACTATAACAAAATACCCAAGGCAAGTGTAACTTAGAAAAGGTTTATTCTGGCTCAGAGTTCTGGAGGATTCTAACCCAAAACAACTGTACTTTGGTCATTTGGTTGGCTTTGTTTTGTTTGAGAGAGGCTCTCTTGTAGCCTAGGACAGCATCAAACATTATATAAGCAAGGATAACCTTGAACTCCTGACCCTCTTACCACCACTTCCCCCCAAGTGCGGGCTTACAAGTGTGCATTCCTGTGCCCCACTATTGTTATTTCTAAGGATATTGGTTGGTTCTAGAGAGGCAGGAAGGGAAATTCATGTTAGCGAAAACCAGCTGCCTGGCAGATCCTGCCTTCCTGATTCAACTGTATATCCTTAGAAAAGGTTCCAGATCTTTCATCTCTAGGTTTCTCCATTTAATAGTTTTCAAGTGTGTGTGTGTGTGTGTGTGTGTGTGTGTGTGTGTGCATTCAGATCACCAAACCAGTTTACTAAAATATGTGAAATTGCCTTTAGGCTATATGTGTCAAAGACCTATAGGAAACACAAATGACTTGTGTTTTAACTTGGATCCCATCCCCCAAGACACTTTATTATATATAGTCAAATATCACAATATCTGGAGGCAGGGATCCAAATTCCAAATGCTTCTGGTGCTAGGCGTTTTGGATGAAGGGTGCTCCGCAGGCAGTAATTAGCACTTCGGTTAATCCTAGACAGCAGAATGGAAATGGAGACTGTAGGAATAGAGGCGACTTCCATGAGGTCTGTGCGGCCTCCTATGGCTTACCCAGGGGCCCCTTATGCTGCCCCCACGATCTGTCCCTGCAGCAGCTTGTCCCTGCACTTCCCACACCCCCACATACCTCCCACCTGCCAGATGACATCTCTTCTGGTTATGGGTCAGAGCGATGGCCTGTTTTATCACTCCAACTGTTCAGCTCTCTACCTCACCTGGTTTCAGTGACACCTTTCAAAGCCACAGCCAGCCAGCATCCGTTCCCTGGAGAGTCCATGATGCTCTGAAGCAGGGCAAGGCCCCTTTTATGCCAAGTGTACCCTCATCCTCAGCTGGCCACCTCCTGAGTGTCCAGAGGCCGTGGGTCATGATTGGTCCATTGTCACTCTCTCTTATCTTAAGGACACAGAGCTCTGTATGTGATCGGCGTGTAACAAATGCACGGTGCATAGGTTTCCTGACTCCACTCCAGGCCATCAGCCCTGGATTCTCAGGGCAGCTTCATAAAAACTATGGCCAGTTCTTTGGCTCTCCTGATTGGCCCCTCTGCTCCTTCCAGTGTTCACGACTGACAACGGCAGGCAGCTATTGTGACATCAGCTTGGCTAAGAGTCCCATGCCGTGGATACCGTAGGTCCTTTGCAATTACAAAATGGAACTCTGAGCTGCAGAGTGGGTCCAGGCTCTCCCTGGCTAGGGCTCTCTGTGGCCCTAGCCAGGGAGAAATCCTCTTGCCTTTTCTTGGCGGCTGTCTGTTCAACCCAGGAATTCTTGGCAACATCGCTGCTGATATTGAAGGCCGGATAGCTCTTTGTCAAGGAGGCCATTCTACACATAATACGATGTTTAGGGATGTCCCTGACTCACCCACTAGATGCCAATGGCACCCCTCCTCCAGCTGTGACAGCTAAAATGTCCCCATTGCCAACTGTCCTCTGGAGAACAGAACTGCACCTGGCTGAGAACTAGTCATGCATGGAATTCCCCTGGATGGCCAAGAAAAGAGAGGCCGTGTTGCTGGAGTTTTTCTTCTTTCCAGCCAGGTCCTGCCGCCCTTGAGTCACAAATAAACATATGGACACTTATATTAATTATAAAACTGTTGGCAGATGGCTGGGGCTTCTTATTGGCTATCTCTGTCTTAATTACTAACCCATTTCTATAAATCTATGTATTTCTACATGGCCTTGTCTTACCAGAGAATGCCTGGCACATCCTATTCTCCCAGTTTCTACATGGCGTTGCCTTTCCACGCCTCTCTCTGCCTGCCTTTCCCAGAATTCTCCTCATCTCCTAGCCCCGCCTATCCTCCTGCGTCTATTGGCCAAACAGTGTTTTATTCATCAATCAGTAAGAGAAACATATATACAGAAGGACAGCCCCCATCAAGGCTGTGTGGTTTTGCCACAGCAAGATAATAAAGGAGGGTCTGCTGCCCCCACGTGTGAACATAAGGTCTCATCCCCAAGGGCAGATGCCTGAGCTTACAAACACCAGGACCCTGCTTACCTAGCTCCTCCCAGTCCTCTCTGGGTGCAAGCTGTGATCCAGTTTTTAATCAGATCTTGTCTTCTTTTCCAAGAGAAATCAGAAATCCCGTCTTCTCTGCAAAATGCCCCAATTCCTAAATGTTGGCAATTATTGAGAAATGTTTTTTTAATTGCAGGAAAAACAAAATATGTCTGTGAGTCAAGTGTGAGCTGCCAGCTTCCAGTTCTGAAATCTGCCCTCTGGCTCAGCTTCCACAGTGGAAGTCTGGGCCGCTCACACCCTCCACAGCCTGCTGCACAGTCCAGGTATCTTGGGTCCCTGAGCAAGCAAGCTTCTCTAGTCTCACCCTATGCAGCCCCTGCCCATGTGGGCTACCCCAGGATCCTTTTGAAGTCCAGTATGGTGAAGCCAGAGGGGTCTGAATTCCCAGGGGAGTAGGAATATGAGTAGTACCAGAGGAAGGAAGTCTAGAACCCTTGTTCCTGCCTGACTGTGACATTGGCTTGCTGTGTGACCTTGAACAAGCACTTGCCCTCTCTGGGCTTCAGGTTCCAAAATGATTACTGAGAAAGAGAACTTGTTGGACAGATGCAGGCTTCCTATGTTCCTGGAACTTATCTGGGAATTATTCCTTGGCCCAGGTTGCCAGTGCCAGCAGGCATCTTCGTCCCTAAACTAACCCTAGTATGGACAAGCTGCCTTGAACATCCAGCTCTAGCATCCTGTTTCAGAGTGAGGAACAGGTCCTCCATGGTGACTTCATCTCTGCAATAGAAGTCCTTAGGGTGGAAGGCCCTGTTGACTCTTGTAAGGAACTCTAGGTTCCTACTGGTGGCTGCTGGTGATACTCTGGGTTAGTGGGACCATCCATCCTTTTGCCAGGAGAGCCACAGGTGGCTCAGATGGGCAAGTCTAACCCTGCACCATTTCTCAGTGAGCTCTCTTGCACCAGCCTGTTTGGTGAAGATTGTAGAAAGGGTATAGAAATGGTGTTACCCAGCAACCACATTGTATTGTTTGTTTATTTTTTATTACATGCACTTTGTGTGTGTGTGTGTGTGTGTGTGTGTGTGTGTGTGTGTGTGTGTGTGTTATGCATGGGTGTGCACAGGCCATGTTATACATGTAGAGATCAGAGGAGAACTAGTGAGAGTTAGCCTTCTCCTACCACCAGGGTTCTGGGGATTAAACTCGGGCTGTCAGGCTTGGTGGGTAGAAGGGCCTTTGCTTTCGGAACTAGCTCGCCACCCTGGTTCTGTGTTTTGGAAACAGGGTCTCAAGTATCCCTCGTTAGTCTTGGAATTGCTAAGTGGCCAGGGATGGCCTTGAGTTTCTGATACTCCTGCCTCTACCTCTCCACCTCCTTGGTGCTGGGATCATAGATATACACCACTATTCCTACTTTATAAGATGCTGGGGAGTGAACCCAGTGTTTCACAGGTGCTAGGCAAGCACCCTACCAACCGAGCCGCATCGAACCCTTAAGGAACTATGGAGAAATTGAGACCCAGGAAGAGCAGGCATTCTGCTCAAGGTCACCTGAAAACAGACTAACATGCACACTCCTTATCTCCCATCCATTGTACTAGTCTGCTAAACCAAGGTCTTCCAGGAATGAGGATGGACAGATAGACAGAGGCCAGATAGACATACCCAAGATAAGAACTGGCTTTGTCTCATCAGCAGGTATCAAGGGGGTAAGAAGAAACAGGGAGACAGCCAAGACTGGCAGCAGGGCACATTGTGACCACACAGAACTGAACAGAGTTCAGTGTCACCATATTTCCTGGGCTTTCTTCCAAAATCAGGAAGTAAAAGCTGTAAAAATATGAATATTGACTGTAAGATTTTTTTTTTTTTTGACAGGGTCCTACTGTGCAGACCTGGTTGGTCTGGAACTCTGTGTAGCCCTATACCAGACTGGCTTCAAACTCTCAGAAATTCTCCTGCCTCTGCTTCCTGAGTGTTGGGATTAAAAGTATGTGCCCAAGGTATAAGCTACCTTAATTTTAAAGTGTTGGCTAGGGCAGCAGGATGGCTCAGCAGCTAAAGGCACTTGCTGCCAAAACTGCCAGCCTGAGTTTGATCCTCAGCCCCACATGGTGGGGGGTGGGAGTTGACACCTGCAGGTTGCCTCTGACCTCCGCAGATATGTGTAAGCTCACATACCCCACACACACATATGCACACACTAGAGTTGGCATAAGACTTTTAATAAAGTCCCATTTATTATAAGTAGTAATTAGAACTAGTGTTTATAATGTTTTCCACCATGGGCCTGAGAAATGGCTCAGTGGTTAAGATCACTTGCTGCTCTTCCAGAAGACACAGAGTTTGGTTCCCAGGACCCTCGACAGGCAGCTCACAGCTTCGGCACCAGGGTTCTGGTGCCCTCTTCTGGCCTTCATTGGCATCTGCACCCACATATTGTGTGCACACACACACATATACATATACACACACAATACAGAGACAGAGAGATACAAACACACACACACACACACACACACACACACACACACACACACACACACAGAGACACACACATACACACAGAGAGAGAAAGAGAGAGAGCCAGCCAGCCAGCCAGCCAGCCAGACACACACACACACACACACACACACACCAACACAGAAATAAAATTAAATTAAAAATGATCAGGCCAAGCATAGTGGAACAGTAATCCAGATACTGGAAGGGGGAGACAAAGGGGGCAGGAATTCAAGGTCATCTGCTATAGAGCAAGGAGTTCAAGGCCAGCCCAGGCTACATGAGTTCTTGTCTCAAAGAGAAAAGTAAATGTTTTGTTTTGTTTTGTTTTGTTTTAGTAGAGTATTGTATTAGGTGCTCTATAGGAACAGAATTTATTTATGTATAGATCCATGTGTATGGCCTAGAGTAAAACTCTCATGTCTTATCAGGTAGGATGGGGGAGGGCTGGAGCCATGGAAGGGACCTGTCAGGGTTATCCAGGGCTCCAAAGAATCCCCAAGAAGGAGTGTGGAGGCAGAAGAATAAAGGTTGGACATGGTGTGTCAGCAGTCCCGGCACTTGGGAGGTAGCGGCAGGAGGACTTAGAGTACACGGTTATCCTCAGCTACACGGGCAGGTTACCCTGGTCTGGGCTACATCAGAGTCTGCCCCCAGACAAACAATATAGTAATAATAAAAAGAATAAGTGTAAGTGCTTATATTAGGCTCTGGGAGCAGAGAGTCCCATTAAGACTGGCCCCTACCTTCTACAGACAGGAGCTAGGATCTGACCCATCCTGCCTCGCAGAATCCCTGAATCAGCCCCTTTGGGCCCCGGGTGTGGTAGAAACCATCTATTTCTAAAGGTCACATCTCTAAACCAGAAGAATGCAGCTTAGCTCTCACTGCGCCAAACACACCCTTGCTTGTTTGTTCGACTGGGAAACTTCAGGGGGAGACGTCAGCGCTTCCTACGTATCTTTTCAACAAATCTGCCTCCCGAAACCCATTCCAAAGACAGTTGGAGGACAATCCAGAGGGAAAGAATTGAGAACACATTCTAATTAGTCCCACTGGGACCAGGGGCCGGGTCAGTCTCCAGCCCTGAGAACCTATAGCCCCTTCCTCCTGTCCAGAGAGCAGAATGATCGGCCAGCCCTCAGGCTGGTCCTTTTGGGGTTCCACAATGTGAAGCCTGGCTCCTTCCTGCCCTTTCTGGGGCCTCTGCAGTCACCGAAGCCTGAAATTTCAAATTGTCATCTTCATGTTGCAGAGGTGATGGGGGCGGGTTGTGCTCTGCCTTCATGATTGGAGAAGCGGGAGCGGCCGTGGCTGATGTGCCCGAGTACCCGTGGGTGGGTAGCAGGCATACACAGCCCCTAATTACAGAGAAAGCAGGCGCAGGCGTGTGCAGACAGGCCTCCCCAGAGCCCAGGCAGGTGGCCTCCCAGTGAGGAAGGCCCCCAGCTTGGACTCTGAATACAGGAAACTGTCAGTTTGGAAGAAGGGACGTTATGTAACCATGAGGCCAAAGCCTCTGGGAATGTGACCCTATCTCCCTCTCAGCCTCAGTTTACCCACTGGGAAGGCCACAGCACAGGAAGGCCTTCCTCCAGGGATAAAAGACCCTACCTCCTCTATTCCTCGTTCAGGGGGCCCAGGTGCAGCCAAAGCTGGTGTTTCTCGTTCTTGGCAGCAGCTATGTGGGCTCAGGTGAGTGCCTCAGGCACCAAGGCCACATTTGGGGAGCTACTGACTCAGGGATGCTAGGAGCAACCCCTGTGGGGCCTGGATGTGCTGTGTGCCCACCCCCAAGTGTCTGAGCCTCTCTGAGCCTCCAGTTTCTTCTTACCCACTCTGCTTTGTCTCTGAACAGCTAAACCATTCCTCAGGGTTGAGGGTACCTAATTACTGTTTGCAGGGATCTGGCAGATTTTTCCCACAGAAGGCACAGGCCACTCTTCCTCTGTTGCAACTTGTTCAGAACCATTGGGGAACGAACGGACTGTCTCTTAGGAGAGAGGGTCACTTTGGTTTTAAAGATGCAGGCAGGCTAACATCCTTAGGACTCATCACTCACTTGGGAAGACTTCATAGGTTCTTAGCTGGCCAAGGGACCGTTTATTTCCTATGCTAATGGGTAGCCGAGGCTCAACTCAGGCCCAGCATTTAGGCACCCATGTCCCAGCAGCTATGATCAAACCCCTCTCCATGCCTGCAGCTTTTTCGTTTGTTGTTTTCCTTCCCTTTATCTTTTATTATTATTATTATTGAGATAGGATCATGTAGACAAGGCTGGCTCCAAACTCTCTAAGTAGCCAAGGATGACCTTGAACTTCTGATTGTTCTGCCTCCATCTCCCAAGCGCAGGTGTACATCACTGTGTCTGCTTTTTTATGTGATCCTAGGGCTGGAGCCCAGAGCTTGGTGCATGGAAGGCAAGCACTCACCCAAATTGAACTACGTTTCCAGCCCTCGTGCCCATGGTTATTGCTCATGCCAACATCCAGCTGGACCAGGGGAGTCCTATGCATGGGGTCTGATTAAAGTCGGGCAAAGGGCAGACAGAAATGGAGAAAGGTGATTCTGTTACTATCTAGGCTCTGAAGCTGACTGTGTGGCTGGCTCTCTACAGTGACGAGGACTGTCCCACCCATGGCCCTCTTCCTCCTCATGCAACATTCCTGGCAGATAGACAGGTATTTTAACCCCCATGTGCATGTGAAGATATGGGCCCAGGAAGGTGAAGAGACACCCAGCTTTACTGGCAAGTCAAGGGCAAGAGCACATAGAATACTGAAAGGTCTCACTGCCTCCCACTGACCGACTAAATCAGAGGTTCTCAACTTGTGGGTCTTGACTCCTCTGGAAGTCGCATAACATTACAATCATAACACTAACAAGATTACAGTTATGGGGTACCCATGAAATCATTTTATGGTTGGGGATCACCATAACAGAAGTAAACTGTACTAGAGGGTCAAGCATTAGGAAGGTTGAGAACAGCTACTCTAAATTCTCTGAGTAACCCCAAACGACCTTGAACTTTTGGTCCTCCCGCCCCTACTTCCTAAGCACTGGGCTCCTCTTCACCCCTACCTCACCACATAGTCAGTGTACTTTGTTTTGTAGGTTCATGCAGGCCATAGTGGCAGAAGCCACACTGACAGAGAGGTTAGCTTCAAATCCCGCAACAAGAGGTAGGCTAGGAAGTTAAAGCAGGGCCAACGGAGTGGAAATCAGGAGTGCTGGCAACATAGCAGAAACCTCCCGTGTTGCTGGGACCTGTCCTGGGTTCTTAGGGCTTCACTGCCTTGCTATGGTTTGGTTAGGCCCTTGTGCTAGACGCGGGATTCCCAGCCTGGTGCTTCTTGAAGATGATGGATCCTTTTAAAGGCGGGCTCTGCTGGAGGCCTTCCAGTCCCGGGGACATCCTCTTAAAGAACGTGCGGGACTCCCCCACTTCCTCTCTTCCATCTCCCAACTTTTAGAAGAGTGTTTTGTTCCACCATGTGGTCTCCACTGAGGTGCTACCCCCACACCATCGCACCCCACCCCCCACAAGCCTCCAGAGGCCTAAAAGCAACAGGTTAAATGCAGGAGTGAAGTTAAGTGAGGGGTGCTCTCCGTGAAAACACCTCCCATGTCAAAACTAGGGAGCTGCAAGTGTCCCTAGGGGACCCAGGGACCCAGGAAACCTCGGGTCCTCAGGCTAGATTTGGCCCTCTTCTGCCTCCAGTGGCCACTATTAGAACTGCATGCTCACCTCCAACCTGGGGAAGCTGCCTGAGCTCATGGCCTGGCCTCATAAGCAGTGAGCGTTTTGACTTTCCAAGCTGAGCATCCTGGGAGTACTCAGTGACAGAATGGGAGCATAGCCACACAATGGCTCACCTGCACAGCCTAGGACAGGGCCTCACCATGAGGCGGCACTGGCTGTTGGGTCAGTGAATGACTGAAGACACACTTGGCGAAAGCACTGGTTCCAGTTTAGCAACCGTGTGATCCTGGGCGCATCTTTTCATGCCTCTATACCCATTGCCGGTACTGGAACACTTACGGCGAATGAGAGAGTGGTTTGTGGAACAGGCTGTGTAGACAGAGCTGTCTCTGAGTGTATCCGGCCACCACTTTATTCTAGATGTGAGACTGAGGGGAGCTTGCTTACTTTCCCTGCAGCTCCTTATTCCTCATTGATAAAATGAGGGCTGTGGTATTACTTATATGCCTAGGCTGGGGACTAGACTGTACAGATACGCGTTAAGTGCTTCATCTGATATTATTGATCGCTCTTAACAATAATAGTCATGTACCCAGGAGGACCTGGCACAGAAGTGGGGATACTCTGTAAATAGTAGCTCCTGTCTTTATGCGTGCATGCATTGTATATTTGTGCATGTGCTTCTGTGTGTGCACATGTGTGCAGGAGCATGGTGCGTGCCCACTTGTGTGCATATGCCTGTGGAGGCCAGGTATCTTCCTTAACAGTCCTCATTCATAGTTTTGGAGGCACGCTCTCTCACAGAATCTTGAGCTCACTGATTCTGCAAGACTGGCCAGCAAGCCCCAGAGATCTTCCTACCTGTGCCTCTCAGTACTGGGGCCACACTGCCACACCTGGCTTTTTATGTGGGCATAGAGATCCGAACTCGGGTCCTTAGGCAGCAAGCACATCACCTTCTAAGTCTTCCTCAGCCCCAGTAACTATTATCTTTCCTTGAACACATGGGGTATGGCCCTTTGTGGGCCTTGCTGGTGAGCCTGATAGTCTCTTCCATGGCCCAAGCCCCCGATTCAAGATGATGGGTGCAGTTCTCTTTCTGGACACTAGGGGCAGCCATGAGACAAGAGTGGCCAACTCACTGCTGAGAGGGGGGGGCTCTTGTTCACTAGTGTGCAAGAAAGAGTTGAGGCTGTAGCTCAGTTAGTAGAGGGCTTACTTACTTAGCATTTGTGAGACCCTGAGCTTGACTCCAGCACTGAAGAGAGAAACATATGCTCTTCTGTGGGAGGTAGTTCCTCTCAGCAACCGTGATACCGTTCACCAGTCCCGTATTACATAAATCCCTTCATGCCCCTTCTCCTCGGTTTTCTCTCCAGAATATGGGGATAGGATGGATTTCGGGGCTGAGTGAGCATGATGATGGAATACTTAACAAATGACATCCATTGCCAAGATAGCATGGCTATTAGTGTGTAGCCAAAGTGCATGGGCCTGAGTCTCTGCTCCATCAGGCAGTGGCTGTGTGGTTTGGGGTAAATGACTTGATCTCTCTGTTTCTGTTTCTTCATTGTCAAAATGAGCCAATGACAGCCCCCTTACCTCTGCAAGGGTAGCTGTTGGGTGAAACGTATATAAACTAGTGCCTAGAACATGCTAAACGCTATATAAATATTTGCCAGTGTTATAACATAAACTTTTTGTTCTTAATGGTTTTGTTCTGAAAAGCTGCCATTTTTAAACTTCTGTTGGAAGCCTCCTGACCCTGAAATAATGAGACTTAGAGAAGAATAACAGAAAGCCCTGATTAGGAAGGGATTTATCCTCTCTTTGCAGAAAGAACTAGTCTTGGAGCTGGGCATGGTGGCACATACTTGAAATCTCAGCATTTAAGAGGTGGGGTCAGGAGGGTTAGGAGTTCAAGGTCAGCCTAGTCAACACAGGCATATGCACACAAGTGGGCACGCACCATGCTCCTGCACACATGTGCACACACAGAAGCACATGCACAAATATACAATGCATGCACGCATAAAAAAAAACTTGAGATCCTATTAAAAAACAAACAAACAAAAACCTGAGTGTCCTAACACAGGTACATACATCTAATCCCGGAATTTAAGAGGTTGAGCCCACCAGATTCTGTGAATTCAAGGCCAGCCTGGCCTACACAGGGAGTCCCAGGCCTGTCAGGGATGCAAAATATAAAAATAAAAATATGTAAAACATATTTAAAATATAAACTAAAGCTAAAAGGCAACAACTACAATAATAAAAAAGACTGTCTTGAGAGAGTTGGGCTTGATGGTATGTGCCCATAATCCCAGTACTGAGGAAATAGAGGCAGGAAGATTAGGATTTCAAGGTCATCCATGGCAGCACAGTGAGTTCAAAGCCAGTGTGGACAGGAGACCCCACTTCCAGAAGAATCCAACTTGGAGTAGGGTGCAGTTGCACTGAATGCTTGTCACCAAGCCTGATAACCTGAACCCACAAGCCCACACATATACCCACACAAACAACACACACACACACACACACACACACACACACACACAACACACCACACACACACAACACAACACACTACACACTCACAACACACACAATACACACACCACCACACAACACAATACAACATACCACACCACATACAGACACACCATGCCACACCACATACACCACACACAATACACCACACACACACACACACACACACACACACACACACACACACTAAAAATATTTTCAAAAAAGAGCATAGAGAGACCATGTCTCACAAGACAGCCAGAACAGGTCGACATGGAGGTAAGCTGTGTCCTGGAAATGCTTTAATGTCCTGTGCTGCTCAGGGCTGGGGCTCAGCCTTCTGCCTCTAGACAGACCCTTTGGAGTCCATAGAAGGAGCAAGACCATGGCTAGGGCATCTGGGGCCCTGAGAAAACCGTCAAAGGGCACAGTGAATCTATGACAGGCTCACAAAAGGCTCCTGCCTCGAAGGGCAGATGGCGAAGGGGAGTTTGGGTCAAATCCTTCACCCACTGAGAACCAGGTCTGAGCAGGGCTGGGAGAAAATCCCATCTAATCCTTCCTGCTGCACCTGTGCCCCCGAGTCCTGCTGGCATGGCCAAGGAACTGAGAGGGGATCAACACTGTCCCCACCTGTGGCCTCAGCCTCAGGGGCAGCCCAGAGCCTGCCAAGGGGCTTTGGAGTCCCAGTAGAGCCCCTAGGAAAGCAGCTGCAGGGGGACGTGTATATCTCAGGAGTAATAGCTTGTCACTTAGCTTCTCCTGAGAAGTGTCCTTCCCTCCAAGAGCTGAGGTTTCACTGTGCCAGAAACAGCTCAGAGACTGACAGTCACCGCTCACTTCCCAGCAGCCTCAGCTCAGTCCAGCCAGCAGTTAACACAAGCCTCATCACACAGTCAGGGAGACCAGAGCTCCAAGGCTGAAACTGTTGGCTTGAAATATGAGCATCACAGCTGGATTTGAGACTTGCTGTGTTTGTCCCCAGAAATGGCCTCTGCTTCTTGGGGTGAGCTGCTTTCCAAAGGTCCCCATGATTCCCATTTTGTGGTATCAACACTCTCATTTAGTCTCCCCCAAGGGCACGAGAGACCTATTGATGCACCCCCAACAAACAGAATAGGAAAATAGTGATGGGTCTGTTTTCCAAGCTGAGCTTCCATCAGGGCACAGTGGCTTTTGCTCTTCTTCGGAGCCCTCTATGGGATGGGAGCTGCCATCCTGTGAGCTGAGGTTACGGGAGGAACAGAATGTCCCCGTGGGAGTGAGTCAGGTGCTTTCCAGGTGAGCCTTGAGCTGACAGCGACACACTGCTGCAAGCTACAAGTGATTTAGAACCAGAGTACCTGCTGTACTACCCCAGAACTATTGACCATCCTTGTTTCATATGGCTAAGTCTGGGAGTGATTTGCTACACAGCAACACACACACACACACACAATCTCCAAGAGAAAGGATAACAAGACAGAGTGTAAAAATCTGGGCATGGTAATCTCAACACTCAGGAGGAGGAAACAGAAACAGATATTTGGGTCAGCCTCAGCTAGATGGCAAGTGTGAGGCCAGCCTAGCCTTACACAAGAGTGGACACACAAGACCCCATCTTTTGTTGTTGTTGGTTTTGTTTTTGTTTTTGTTTTTCGAGACAGGGTTTCTCTGTAGTTTTGGAGGCTGTCCTGGAACTCATTCTGTAGACCAGGCTGGCCTCGAACTCACAGAGATGCGCCTACCTCTGCCTCCCAAGTGCTGGGATTAAAGATGTGTGCCACCAACGCCCAGCAAACCCCATCTTCTTAAAAACCAACAATCATACAAAAAAGCAATGATCCAGGTAGAGGCCTTCTACACACCCTCTAAGCCAATAATCAGGTTGCTTAGATGTAGAGACAGAAAAACCACGTACCAACTGCCAGGGTACCAGCCTTGCAGCTGGCCCAAGTCTCCAGATTCCCTGAGTTTCGCTGGGAGGGGAGTGAACAAGGGTAAGGGAAAACTACACCCTTGGCAGGCTCACAGGTCATACCATGCTTTAAGCCTGTGGAATTGGTATTGGTATGACCACATTTAAACCTGTTCTCTAGGGGTTGACAGAAGGTTTGCCTGACATCCTCGGTCCAACACCAGCACCACATAAAATCACATGTGATCCCAGCATTTGGGAGGCAGAAGCAGGGAGATCAGAAGTTCAAGGTCACCCTCAGTTCTTTGGCAAGCCTGGGCTACAAGAGACACTGTCAATAAATACACATCTCACATCTGGGGTAGAGAGACCCTGTCTCAAAAAAAATTAATACTTTGTGGTTGTTGTTGTTGTTGTTTGGTTTTTGGAGACAGGGTTTCTCTGCGTAGTTTTGTCTGTCCTGGAACTCACTCTGTAGACCAGGCTAGCCTCAAACTCTGTCTCCTGGGATTAAAGGTGTGCACCACCACTGCTGTCAGGCTAAATTAATACATTTTTAAATTAAAAAAAATCTCTGTTTAAAATGTTATAATAGAAACATAATCAAGAAAAAAGTACCCAGAAATCCCATGGGTGCAAATGTACAACTTGAAGCAGTTGGCCAGCACAATAGTGCCTCCAAATAGGACATTGCTGGGTTTTGTCCCTTAAGCCAATTCTCTCTTGTCGCTTTCTCCCATAATCTAACAGAGTCCTCCTGAGAATGAAGAGGCACAGTGCAAGGAACTGAACTGACCCCTGTGTCCCCAGGCTCTTTGTGTTTTCTTTGGTGGCTCCCTGTCAGCCTGAGGTCAGGGTCAGGTGGATACCATCTGGCCTCAGAGCCTAGAGTCAGAGCAGGCCCCGCCCACTGGCTCGACTGTGGTTCCCCCTCACCTCTTTAACTTCCCAACCATTAGCTCTAAGCCCTCTACAGCATCAAACAAGTCCCCACAATGGCTGATGGGAACACACCGTTTTTTCTGACCTCCATGTCTTCCCTTCTGCTACCCTCAGAGGCCAGCGGTGTGGGCCCTGGTCAAGGGCAGAGCAAACTGAACTGCAGGCACAGCTTCCTCCAGTACTGGTTCCCAATAGGTCCTTTGTGAGTGTGAATTTCCAGGTCTCAGGGCAACAGGAGGCCCTGTGGTTTGAATAATAACAATAATGATAATAATAATAATAATAAATTGAGCTGAATAAAATTCTAATAAAAACCTGAGTTGGATCTTCCCTCAGGACTCATGTTTTTGTTTTTTGTTTGTTTGTTTTTTAAGAAAAGCTAGGCACAAAGCACACTTGTAATCCCAGTACTGGGGAAGGGGCTTGGTGGCCTACCAGCCTGCTTAGGGCACTTATTGAGCTCTCAGCCAGGAAGAGACCCTGTTTCAAAAAAAAAAAAAAAAGAAGAAGAAGAAGAAGAAAAGAAGAAGAAGAAGAAGAAGAAGAAGAAGAAGAAGAAGAAGAAGAAGAAGAAGAAGAAGCTGAAGAATGACACCCAAGATTGTCCTCAGCCTGCACATGAACCGCATGTACCCATCAAAACACTTAAGAATTTCAAGGCAACATTATAACATTCTCATAGCATTGAATTCCAGCACAAGGTCCTTGGATCACAGGGACCCTTTGTGATTTCCCAGTTGGAACCCCCCAACAGCCAGCTCTGCTGTGGCATGTCCACTGGGGCCCACTCTGGTGTGTTCCTTTGTGTGGGACCTGTCCAGGCTGCTCCAGGTGGTATATGGGTTAGCAGCATGTGGCTCCCAGATCTTGTTATAGATCTGAGCCGAAAGGTCTCCTGGCCCTGACTGGCCTTCTAGGGCATGGCAGGGACTGTGGTCACTTCTTATTGGAGAGACCACAGACTTCAGGCACAGGAATGTGGGCCCAGTGTTTTCTAGAAATGTTCCGGAAGGAAGCGCCTGGCAGATAGTCTTCTGGTACACTACTCCTGTCTACTACACAGCTCAGCCTGCAAGAAAAGCTGTGAGCAGGAGACTGGGGCCGCCCAGGAGTTTTGGGAACCCCCAGAAAACTAAGGAAAGTGAAAGGAACCCAATTTTCAAGTGATGTTCTGATCTTCAGTGTGGGGCATGCACACACACACACAAAGTATGAGCCAGGGCCTAACTTGCTGAGTAAGGAGAGTGGTGGAAATTCCCCGGGGCTGTGACCTTGTGAGTAGCCTGTGATTGAAATGTCTCTGGGAAGTTTGTGTGAGCCTCTCTGATGATGGCCTGGAGAGAGCCCTGGTGTCCAAGAGGCAGGCAACACAGAAACTTCTAAACACATTTGCCTCATTATCCTTCCTCTTTTTCTTTCTTACTCCTAAGGTTGTTGTTTTTATTTTTAAGATTGATTTATTTTATGTGGATGAGTGTTTTGCTTGCATGTATGTATACTACATGGGAGCCTGGTACCCACTGAGGTCAGAAGGAGGCATCAGATCCCCCGGAACTAGAGTTACAGATGGTTGTGGGCAGCCATGTGAGTGCTGGGACTCAAACCTGGGTCCTCTGTAGGAGCAGCCAGTGCTCTTAATCACTGAGCCATCTCTCTGGCCCCTTGTTCTTAAGTTTTAAAGAATTGTCAACATCCCAAACTAAGAAGAATATTTGTAAACACTGGGCCCACATTTCTGTGTATGAAGTATATGGTCTCTTCAACAGGGACTGACCACAGTCCCTGCCACACCCTAGTGTTACCCTGATACCAAAGCTAAGCAGCCAGTGTTATACCTATGTGCCTCTTTTCCCTTACGCTGGAGTTAAGGGCATGTCTCTAACAAGAGTCAGAAAATAGGCATGGTTGCTCATACCTATAATCCCAAAACGCAGGCACGAGAATCAATACAAGTTCTGGGCCACCCTCAGTTACATAGTGAGTTCTAGGCTAGTCAGGGCACATTATGAGTCCAGCATTTTTTTTTTTTAAGGAAGAAAACAAAACAAACAGAAAGTGGGAAAACAGAAAGTATGCTGGGCGATGGTGGCGCACACCTTTAATCCCAGTACTTGGGAGGCAGAGGCAGAGGCAGGCGGATCTCTGTGAGGCCAGCCTGGTCTCCAGAGCCAGTGCCAGGATAAACTCCAAAGCTACACAGAGAAACCCTGTCTTGAAAAACCAAAAAAAAAAAAAAAAAAAAAAAGAAAAAAAGAAAGAAAGAAAAAAAGAGAGAAAAGAAAAATAGAAAGTGGACCAGGAAGTTCATTGCACTTTATTAACTGTGGGGAAAGTGTGTTTCTTTGTGGAAGTGAAATTCTAGTGGTTTTATTTTGTTGTTGCTGTTTTCCTAGACCAGGCTTGATGCTGAAACTTAGGCTAGCATGGAACTCACTATACTGCCCAGGTTGACCTGGAATTCCAGCTTTACCTTGCTGTAACATTGTCCAGCTTTTTCAAAACAGATAATAGACAAGGTGTTCTAGTTTGCTTTCTGTTGCCAAAGTAAACACCATGACCAACAGCAATTTCAGGGAAGGAAGGGTTTACTTCAGCTCGTGTTTTCAGGTCACGGTCCATCCTTGAAGGAAGTCCGGGCAAGTATTCAATGCAAGAACCATGGAAGAACACTGCAAGCTGGTTGGTTCACAGGGTTACTCACACTCAGCTAGTTTCCTTATACAGCTGAGGACTACCTGCCTAGGGATGGTACTACCCACAGTGGACTGTGCCTTCCAATGTCAGTTATTAATCAAGACAGCATCCTACGGAGATGACCACAGGCCAGAATAATGCAGTCAATTCTTTAATTGAGGTCCCCCTTTCTCAGGCAACTCTAGGTTGTATCTTGTTGACAATAACAACTAACCAGGACAGAAGGGGAGCTTAAGTGAAAAAACAAAAACACAACAAAACAAAAAACACAGCCTGGATTCCCTGATGAAACTTTCCTCAGCACTCTTTGCATCCATTTGTGTCTCCTGTCTTCTCTCCCTCTAGTGCCCCACCCCCCTACACACACACACACACACACACACACACACACACACACACACACACACACCACACACACTCCGAAGGTGTCTTCAGGGTAAGATTTGTCCAGCATCCAGGACCTGGAAAGGTGTTCCCAGCTTTTGTACCTTTGAGGGTTCAGAGAAAGCTTTCCTATTCTGCTTCTTATCCCAGCAAATGCCGCGGGGTTGGGGACCTACTGTAGCTTGGTGCTCGGCTGTGTCCTTCCTCTTGAACGGCTGGGTGTTTAAGTCATGGGCCATTTTCTTGCACTGTTGGGGACACCTGAAGCTGCTCTTGGCATGTCCCATGCCCTCCCTGGCGATCAGGGCATGGAGTTAAGGATGGGGAGGAGGGTCTGTTGTAGACTCCCCAGCTGGCCGGGTTTCCCAGGCGGAGGAAAAGGAAGCTGGAAGGCCATGGTGGTTAGTGGCCAAGTAAGTAGCCAAGGCACTGTGGTTGAGGAGAGGTGGGGCTTCTCCTCCGTGGTCCAGAGAGTGACTATAAATTGGTTCAGACTTGGAGGCAAGTAATTTTTTGTTACCATAGCTTGTTGGAGACCCATTTGTGAGTGGCCAAGAGACTCTCACGGCTCACAGGCTAGGATGGAGTCATGGGTCACAGAAGCATGCTCCTAAGCAGTGGTAGCCTACCTAAGGGGCGGTAGCGCACCCAAGGGTGGTAGTGGTGGTGATCTTGGAGGCTCCTCACTGGGCTTTGCCGCTTGGCTCCCTGGAGTCTACAGCTGGGGAAAGCCAGCCCTGCTCCCAGGGCTGTGGGGAAATAATTAGTCCCTCTGAAGAGCATTGTAGTCTCAGATCAAAGGGGTCTCCCAGCTGCAAAGCACTTTACAGGCTCATGGCCAGCCCCTGGAACACCCACTCCAACAGTGGGTGCAGACTCGCACACCCCCAAAGTACCATCTAGTCTTGAGCTTGACTGGCCTAGTAAACATCTGTCCCCTAAGACTAGAACATCACATCACTGGCCCGCACACGGGAGTGCCAGGCACGGGCCCGCAGCCTGTCTTCTGGCACACTCAGGCTTGAGTGCTGTGACTCTGGATCCCTGGGACACAGCCACCTTTCCTTTTGCATCCTTGGTTTCTGTAGCAAGGGCTTGGGAGGGGGGAGATGGGAGGGGAGGATGGCCTGGGGACAGACGCACAGGGGGCCAGTAGGCGCCAAGGAGCGGAGAGGGGGCGTGGCCGAGTAGAGAACGTGGTACGAGAGGGGGCGTGTTCGGGGAGTGGCCAGAGGGTACCTCGCTAGCCCGGAAGGAGCAGGAGGAGGAGCCCCAGGATCTGGAGTTGTTCCCACGTGAGAGGATCGTGCCGGATTCCTCCGGTGCGGCGGCCGCGGACTGCCGGGCGTCCGGCGGGGCTGTGATCGCTGGCCAGGCGCGCGTGGGTGGCCCAATGCGGCGGCGGCTCCGTGGGCTGTGAGCCGGGCGTCCGCCGTCAGAGCCCCGCGCGCCGCCGTGGGGCCTCGCGTCCCGGGCACACGGGATGCGGGCGGCCGACTCAGGCTCGTGGGAACGCGTCCGCCAGCTCGCGGCACACGGCCAGCCGGCTCCGTCCTGCGGGCGGGACACCGGGCCCCTGCGAGCCGCGGAGCATGGGGCCTGCGAGCTATGCACGGACTCTGCGGGGCCCCGAGAGCAGCAGAGACCTGGGGCGGTCCCCGATGCAGCCGATGGCCACAGCAGCCAGCTGGGTAGGTGTTTGAGGGGCCGGCAGGGCGGCGCGGCTGCAGGCCCGGGAGCCGCGGGCACCGGGCACGCGGGGGCGCTCGGGGCCGAGGAGCTCCGAGCCGCTGGCGGCAAAGTTGTGTCCCCGAGCGTCGGGCGGGTGCGGCCCGTTGGCGCGCTGGAAGAGAAAAGTTCTTTAGCTTGGGCTCTGGGGTCTCGGGGCTCTCCGGCAGCACCCCTCCCCCCTTCTAGGACCTCGGGGGGATTGCGGGGAAAGAGGTCAGGGCCATGCCCGTCAGAGTCCTGCAATCCCGTGGCGCCTGCAGACTCAGCTCCGGGATGGACCCAGAGCGTGGGAAAGGGACTAGCCCTGTGCAAAGTTGGGACGGTCCCTTGTGAGTTCTTTAACGTAGGACATGGGGTCTTAGGGCTATCTGGCTCCGCGACTCGAGCTCCCCAAAGCACTGACTAAATGGAGAGAGGTCAAATTCATGTTCGTCAGAGCGCTGCAACCCAGTGGTGCCTGCAGACCCACTTTGGGTAAGAGGCTAGCTCAGTGCTTAGGGCAACCGCCTGTTCTAGACCTGTAACCCATCTGCCTGCCTTAGTCCGGAAAAGAGCTGCCCTTCGCTGCAGCCGCTCGCATTTGCTCGAGCGGAGCAGAGAGATTCCTGCCTTTCATATACACTTTAACTCCAGGAGAAATTGCAGCGGTGGGAAGCTCAAACGCGAGGTCTAATTGCGTGTGTTTGGCCGATCCGCCCCGAGTAGAGTACAGTGGTTCTGTGTTAAAATGTGCCCAGTGGGTGCGCCCATTCCCGGCTCAGCTGTCTCTTCCACCCGCCCCCAAGTTAAGTCATGGGGTGGGGGCAGGAACCTTGGATCCGCCTGTCTCCAAGGGGGAAGCAATTTAGATGGAAGTCTGCCGGCTTTTCCGAGAAGAGCCTGCCATCCTCCGTTTGAACTTCTGAACACTTTTCCAGGAACAACGGAAGTGCACAGGATTTTTTTATTAATTGTTGAACACCTTACTGTGTTGTAATTTTTGTGCACTGTCCTGAAACCCCACCTGGGAGTGAGGCTATGTTCTATCCAGGCAGATAGGGACAGAACTACCCAGAGGCCCAGCCACTTAAGAGTTCTCACTGTCTTAAACCTTGGTGCTGGCATTTCAGATTTTATTTTGTCGGAGATGGGGGGTCTTATGATGTAACCCAGGCTGACTTTGAAGGCCAGATCCTTCTGCCATGCACTGGCTACTGGGCCTGGCTTTGGCATCTTGGATTCTGTCTTTTGCATGGCAAAGCCTAGCATGTTGATCCTGCCCTTAGGCAGGGAGCTCCTGAGCTGGGGAGCCCACAGAACACCTGCCAAGTTATTCTTCGCCTTGAGAAGGAGCTAGCTGGTGTACAACAGCATACAGATTAAGCAAGTTGTGTCATCTCTTTGAGACTCAGTTTATCCACAGTGGAAATCGGTACCCTCTGAGGATGTGGCCCTTGAAAAGATGTAGTGTGTCAACTAGGCATGGTGGCTCAAATCTGTCATTCCAGGTTCTCTGGAGGCTAAGACGGGAGGGTGTTGTGTTCATGGCCTGCCTGTGCAACACAGTAAGGTCAAGGCGATCCTGGACAGCTCAGTGAGACCCTTCCTCAAAATAAAAAGTACAAAAAAAAAAAAAAAACCCAAACAAACAAAAAAATGCAAATGCAGCTCAATGGTAGAACACTTTTCCAGAGTGTTTGAGGATCTAGATTTGATCTCCAGTATAAGGAAGAAAGCAGGCAGGCAAGATGGCTCAGTGGGAAATGGCACTTGCTGCCAAGCCTAAGAACGTGAGTTCCATTCCCCTGATCCACGTGGTGGAAGCAGAGAGTTGTCCTCTGACCTCCACACGTGAGCTATGGCATGTGTGCCAGCCTCCCCCCCCCCACACACACACACAAATAAATAGTGGTTTTAAAGGAAGACAGGAGAGGGCACCTAGTCTACATTCTATGTCACCGCAGGTGCTTAACAAATATTAGTCCTGGCCTTGCCATGCCTGGCGCTCTTGCTGAACCTGTCACTCCCCGAGGGGACTCAGTTTCCCATTAGGTTGTGATGCTCTCCTCCTTGCCTCTGCCCTTTTGAACTGTGTGTGTCATGATGACTTTTGCCCCATCTGTAAAAATGCTTCAGGGATCTGAGGCCAGTGTGTTGTGGCTGTGGACACTGTTATTATGTAAACCTGTGGGAGATAGCTGGGTGGAGGTGCAGCTGTTGACTCTGTGTCTAGATGGCCTCCATTCCTGTGTTCATGATAACAATATCCTAATGGCATGTGCAAACGGGACACGCCTGCCTCTTACACTTGAGACTGGTTGTTCTTCCGCCCTCCCTCACTGCATGGCCCTAGAGGGAGCGGGTGCTCATGTCGAGATGGCCTTTCCCAAATCACAGGTGGCATTACTGCAGGAGACAAGGTCACAACAGCAGGTCATCAAGAAAATGCTGGCCTCTCTCCAGCTAGTCACTGCCTCCATCTGTTTGCCTTCCTCCCTCTTTTTCCTTCTTCTTCCTACTTTCGTCTCCCCTTTCCTTTCTATACAGGGTCTTCTGTAGCCCGATCAAACTTGATTAGGATGACCTTTAATTTCTGAACCTCCCGACTTCATGGACTGAGCTCTGGGATTATAGGGGAGTGCCACCGTGCCCAGTTTTATTTATCTGGTGTTGGGAATCGAACCCTGGACCTCCTGCACACTATGCAAACACTAACCTTGGGCCAAATCTCCAGCTCCTTGTGTCTGTTCCTTTTTAAATTTAAGCTTGAATTTATTTTTATTTATGTGTATGTATGTGTATCTATATGCACATATACGTGGGTGCCCTCAGAGGCCAGAGGAGGGGGAATTGGAATTGGAACTAGGGATCCCGGTGGTTGTGAGCCACCTGATGTGGGTGCTGGGAGCAGAACTGTGGTCCTCCCCAAGAACAACAAGTGCTCTTAGCTGCTGAGCCGCCTTCTTCTGTGCTTCAAGGATAGTTTCAATGATGGCTGGTTGCCTGTGGCTGCCAGCACGGAAATGGTTTCTGTTTATGGGAGTTTTCTTCTAGGAAGGAAATGGGAATTCTTTGCCTTAGCACCACAAGCTGAAGCTGTTGGGGAAATAAACATTCCAGACAGGCTGTGTGGCCACTCTTCTTAGACTCAGCCGTTTTGTTCCAAGCTGGAGAGATGCTCAGTTTAAGGATCTAAGAGATGCCTTGCTGGATGAGGCAGTCTGGGAATGAACACTGCATCAGGATGGAGGTCCAGACTCTTTGACATTGCTCAGGAAGCCTTCCCTGAGATCCACAGGGTGATGGCCCTGGAATAGTGGTAGCTCTGACCTCTGGAACCAATGACCAGAGCAGAGGATACAAACTGGCTGCTTATATAGTTCACACTCCTCTCCCCAGTGCCCTCTGGCCTTGAGATACCTGACAGACCAGTTTGCCTTTGGGAAATCATGATCCCAGAACCCCTGCAGAGTGAGCCAAGTGCCCACTGGGTGTTCTTAAACTGGGAACATGAATTAATTTGACCTGTCTGTCATTGTCATTCATTCCGTCAGATTTTGAACACCTGCTAATAGCCAGGTACTGTTGGAGCTGTCTGAGATATAGCAGGAAACAAAAACAACTGCAGTCCAGTGTCCAAGGCTCTTGGACTCCATGGGAGGAGATTTCCCGTGGGCAGATGTGACTGAGATAGACATGTCCAGGGACGGAAAGGGCTGTGCAGAGAAATGAAGCTGGGAGGGAATCTGGCTGGTAGGAGGAGGTGTTAAGGGCCTGTGGTCAGAGAAAAAAAGCATATGAAGTGAGGCTTTTGGGTGCTGAGTCCCTAAGGCAAGAAACATTGCCACTGGCTGACATTCCAAGTCGGTCTGTAAAAAATGATTCTTTGTGGACTCGATGCTTAATCTGTCTACATCTGAACTTGTGGTTTTAGTTTGTTTTGTTTCTTTGTTTTTGAGACATGGTCACCTCTTTCCTAGGCCGGCCTCAACTCATTCTGTCACCATCCCTTGGATTTCTTGATCGACTTTCAGAGTGCTGGGACTGCAGCCTGGGCCACTCACTGTGTCTGGTTTATGCTGTTCCTTTTGTACCTCTTTGTAAGATAAAATTTTGTTTGTTTTGGATTTGTTTGTTTTTTTTGTTTGTTTGAGATAGGGTTTCTCTGTGTAGTCCTGGCTGTCCTGAAACTCAGTAGACCAGACTGGCCTCAAACTCAGAACTGCCTGCCTCTCCCTCCCGAGTGCTGGATTTAAAGGTGTGCATCACCACCACCCAGAATGTAAGATAAAAATTTAAATGAAAAAGTCCCCCAAGGGATCAAACCCAAGGCCTTATGCTGTCCCTCAGGCTCTCTGCCCACTGATTTGTATCCTTAGTCCTAGACCACCCTTCCTGAAATCTTTATGACATTGTTGCCATTTGTTTCCCTGGTACTACTTACTCTGTCTTGTGGCATTAGCACACCCGTTAGTATACCCTGGTGCACCAGCTCTCTTTGAGCCCATGTCAGTATAAGCGGAACTGGAAAGCTTGTCTTAATCTGTTCTCCCAGTAGCCAGGGGTATATATGGTTGCCAAGGAAACCAGTGCTTGGAAAAGTTGACTTGACCAAGGTCACACAGGCAGTGGGTAACACAGCCTAGGAGTTTAGGTCTATCCCAGTTTGTAGACCTAAATCTTGGAGGTTTTTTATTTGTTTTTTAATAGGGTTTCTCTGTGTAACCGATCTGGCTGTCCTAGAACTCAATTCATAGACCAGGCTGGCCTCAAACTCACAAAGATCCATCTGCCTCAGTCTCCCCAGGGCTGGGATTAAAGGCGCCACCACTGCCTGGCTTCTTTTAAATTTTTATCTTACAAAAGTCAAATGTTTGTCTTCTCCACACCCCTGGTTTTAGCAGCCCCAGCATCTGCTAGATTGATCATTGGCCATTTTAGTGAGAGATCTTTCCGTTACCTGCTCTGCAAAGACCTTCCGCTAGGAAGAGGGTGGGAGAGTTTCCACTCCATTCGGGGCATTGGGACAGCCCCCAGCAGCTGCCCACTAAGATCAACTGGCCTCATTTACCATCCCACGGGACAGGGCAGGGTAGAGGTCACCAGGGCCTGGGCTGTCCCCATGATGAGGGGTGTAAACCATTTTGAAGATTTGCTTCCCAGGAGCAACTGTGTCTCCTTCAGTGCTTTGGACTGAATCTTGTCCTCCACCAGGACTGGTGATCCCCTGCGTCACAAGGACAGTTTTAGAAACAAGTGCACACCAGTTAGGATTACTGGGTTCTGCTCCTTCCAAGCTGTATGCCATCCCAAGCCTCAGTTTACCCTTCTGTAAAGTGGAGAGTTCTTCTACCCACTTGAGAGTTGGAGCTCGATAGGAGTCTAATTAGTGTCCTTGCTACCTGTGGGGCCTGTGGCTACAGCCACCACCAGGGGACAGGGAGAATTGCCAACGTCTAAAGTACTTGAAGTGTATGGAGCAGTGTGTGAAATGCCACATATATCATATCATCTTTGTCACAGCTTTTGAGGTGTGTGTGTGTGTGTGTGTGTGTGTGTGTGTGTGTGTGTGTGTGTGTGTGATAGTCTCATGAAGCCCAGGCTTGCCTTGTACTCACTATGTAACCAAGTTTGGCCTTGAACTCTGAACCCCCTGCCTCTTCTTACCAGTTGCTGGGACTACCAACTTGAATCACGAGGAC
The DNA here is from genome assembly GCF_003668045.3 of Cricetulus griseus. NCBI lineage: Eukaryota > Metazoa > Chordata > Mammalia > Rodentia > Cricetidae > Cricetulus > Cricetulus griseus. The sequence goes on from NC_048595.1 coordinate 10,998,438, forward strand.
TGTGTTTATTGGGATTTGGCCAAGCAGGTGGCTCAGAAGGGCTGGCTGCTGCTGTGGCCTTGTGAGTCATTGGGGATTCTCCACATGGTTGCCAACCCCCTTGATATTCTCTGTAATATTCCAATTTGAGTTACCTGGTCCATTTGTCACTCAGCCCTGGTGGGAAAAGGGCTTCTTTTAATCATTTCAAGGCAAACAGCACCCACTACCCTGAGGTCCGCCTCTGTCATCATAATAGGGCAAGTTGTCAAAAATGGAAGATCAGGTGGATTTTCAAGCAGACAGGTTTTTTGCCCTGGCAGATAAGGCTGGCCAAACACGTCATTAAAGCTGGCCAGAGCAATCACCCGGGGCCCTGTGTTGGCTATGAGTCACTAAGGGCTTAAACACTCCAGAGAGGCAAGCCGGGTGAGGAGGTGTGCACCCGTGAGTGCATGTGCGTGTGTGTAGTTATTTTAATGGATTTACTCTCGGCAAAGACGTTGGATGCTGTGTGTATCAGATGAGTGCCATCCAAGGAGGGGGGATGTCGGGGTCACCACCGATTCCCAAGGACCACCTCCTCTGCAGTCCCTGTGCGAGCCTGCATGATGGTGGCAACTTCAGGCTGTCTCTTGTCTGCTGCTTGGATGCTTTCAAAAGAGGCCAGATGCAGGACTCTGCTCACGGTGATTCCTCTCAGCTCTTCCCCAATGTCCACAGCCCTGCAGATGCTGCAGAACCCCCCGATCTGGAAGAAATTCCCAGCCAGGTGGGAGCTGCAGGTAGGTGGCACCCACCCGGTGTCTCAGCGCTGGCCTGGAGACCCTGAACCCTGGCTCTGGAGGGGGGACAGGAAGGGCAGTGTGGAATCTGTCCCCAGGTGTACATTCTGGATTTGGGGGTCTAAACCAGGGAACGCCCGCCACCTGGCACCTGGTGGCTGATCTGCAGGTGCCTGGATTAGGAAGGTGGGTGGCACAGGCTAGTTTGGGCTGTAACTTTATCACAGGCATTGAGTGTATCCTGCCTTTTCATTGTGTGGAAGCTTCAGAGGGCTGTCCCTGGAGGCTGACAAAGGAGTGAAAACAACAGCAGGGTCTCCTGGGAGTTTTGTTCCCACACCTTTCCGCACAGCCTTGACACCAGGCTCCTACCTTTAAAACCATGTGCACCCAGGCAGGGGAAAATGTGTCCTTTGCTTAGGGCAGGGCCTGTTAATGACAAACTCGTTTGCTGAGGGCCAGCTGGGATTCAAGGGATGCTCTGATGCAGGTGCTACGGTCTGTTGATTCCTGTGGCCATGAGACGGCTGGAATTCTCCCCATTTTACAGATGAAGCCATTGAGGCCTAAAGACACTATCCTGTACTAAGTGTCTGCTCCAGATTGCTTTCAGCAGGGTTGTCATTCCCTGTAGTTTGACCCGCAGCAGAGGGTGAGGTGCTGCAAACCATGGTTTGTTTTATTTTGATTTTCCTTTCTATCTTTGTTTTTAATTTTATGTTTGCTCCCTTTTGAGACAGGGTCTCATGTAGCCCAGGCTGGCCTCGAACTTAGCATACAGCTGAGGATGACCTCCAGTTGTTGGAACAGGCAAGCCTCAAACTCACAGCCCTCCTACCTCAGCCTTCCAAGTGCTGAGATTACAGGTGTGAGCTGCAGAGCCCAGCCTATGGGCTTTTCTCCCAAAGCTGATCCTTTAGAGAATCACCCTTAACATCCCACCCCCCTCTCACAGAATCCCACCAGGTAGCTGAGCCGTGCCACTCACCCTTGCTGTTGGGGAATCCAGAATGCTGGCCCTTGAGTGGAAAACCTAAGCAGGGCTGAGTAAGTTTGTTCTGTCCATGTGGTGTGGAAACTGAAGCCCAGGAAGGGCGCATGCTCCAGGAATCAGGAGTGGTGGTTTTCAGTGTCAGATGGACCCTAACAAGAGGCACGTGAGGAGGATCTTGGGAGATAGTCCTCTTCCCTCTTCAAGGACCTCCTCCCAGCTCACATAGGTCACAGTGGTCTGGGGTGCTGGCTGCTATGTAGGGTTTGTTGTGTTTGTTTTTTAGCTGTAGCTCATCCGGGCTGGCCTAGAACTCACCTTGTAGCTGAGGATAATGTTGAGTAATTCTTTCTCCTCTTCTCTTTTCTCCTCTTTACAAGTTCTCATTGTGTAGCCTTGGCTGTCCTGCAACTCTATGTATACCAGGCTGGTCTCGAACTCACAGAGATTGAAGAGTGCTCAAATTACACTGGTATGTACTACTATGTGTTTAAGAGCCGTAGGTATTTTTGTTGAAACAAGGGCTCTTATTTCAGGCTGGCCTTGAACTTCTGACCCTCCTGTTTTCATCTTCCAGTCTCTGGGATTACAGGCACATGACAATGCTATTTTGTTGTTGTTATCGCCTGTTGTTTGTTTGTTAATGCAATGCTGCTGGAGATCAAACCATGGCCTTGTGCGAATTAGGCGTTCACTCTACTGAGCTACACTCCCAGCCCATTTTGACACAGGACTCCATAGGCCAGACTTTGAAAGCCTTTGCCTTTTGGAGGTAGGTTGGTTTTGGAGGACATGCTATGCATTCTGGTTTCTCTGTGACCTATTGTTATTATCAGCAGAGTCCTTTTGTCTCCCATGGTGTCAGTAGTGGACAGTAGTGGACACACAGCCTAGTTAAAACTCGTGACTTTTTTGACCCCTCCCTCCCTGCCCCATTTTCATCCACTCCCTGGCTGTGTTCTTAGAATCTAATAGAAGGAAGGCAGTTCTTGGTCTTGTGAGCTCACGAGTCCCTGCTGTGTGGTAAGACAAGGCAGGGCGCTCAGATGCTCTCCTTGGGGCCCCAGGCAGCCCCCAGCATTCTTTGCCTTTTGTTCAACCTGCTGTCCCTGACTCTGGAGCCAGCGCCTGGCTGGGTGCTAAGGAGACAGAGGAAGCCAGCTCTTGTCTGTGATTCATCCATTCTTAAATTCTGGTCCCCAAAGCCACCGGGAGAGCCTGTTTTTCCAGCCTCGCTGAGCCCAGCCTCCACCCGCCCTGCCCCACATCTCTTTGGACGCCTTTGTTGTTGGTGCTGGGGCTCTGTGGAGGTAGACTTGTTTACCTGCACGCCTGTCTGCTTCCTCCATCCCCTCATTCCCCTCTGCCCTGTGCTTCCTTCATGTCCTTGGGAACTTTCTCAGTACCGCTGGGGTCAGAGACTTGGTGGTGATAGGTGGATGGATCCTGTTGCGACCCTCTGCGTGCTGAACCCCAAGATGAGTGAACTTAAGTAAATTCTAGGGTGAAGTGGATTCCATAAATCCAGGCTGGCCTTGGGCAATTCTACACTCTTTCCTTCTGCATGTTTTTAAAATTGCATTTGTTTATTTATTCGTTTACAATTGTGAAGGCCAGAGGATACCTTTTGGGCCATGGTACTAAACTCAATTTGTCAGGCTTGGAGACAATTGCCCATAGCCATTGAGCCAAACTTCAAAAACTTCATTGAAACAGGGGCTTGCCTTGTAGCCTAGGCTGGCCTTGAACCCCTGATCTTTCCACTGCACCTCCCCAAAGCTAAGATTGCAGGTTGTGCACCACCTGTTTGGCTGTTTGCAGCTGTAGCAGGGAGTGGCTTGGGCCCTTATCACCTCTTGGCCATGGTGTATTATTTGTGCCTGCTCAGCTTTGGATCTCGTCCTTGTCCTGGGGATCTGCCTAGAGCAGAAAGGTGCCTGATGTTTGACAGAGGACTTGGGTTTCCCAGAAGGCTAGGACTTTGCCAGTGCTCAGGGCACCAGGCAGGCCGTACTGTGCCCTCTCAGGGCATCAACCTGGAGCCATGATTTGGTGTGTGTTTGCTTCTGGTCTGTGTGCTGGGCTTCCTCATGACTGCCAGCTGTGACCTCTATGTCTCCTTTTAGATAAAGTGCAAGGGGTTTGGATTACTGGGGTTTGTGGCTATATAAACACCCACACACCTTGAGTAGTCCTTGCTGCCTGTGGGCTTCTAGTGTCTGGCCTGGCTGGGAGTCATCACTGATCCAGGCAGCCTTTTGTGGGGCAGATCCCTGCAGCATTCAGGTAGGGAGGCATCTCCATCCATATCTTTCCTGGGCTCCTCAGAGGTCCTTCTGCTACTCTGGCAGCTGACCAAGAGGCAAGCTTGCAACCCTGTGGAAGACAAGCTCACTCAGGCTCTGGAGCAGACATAGGACTGCCCCCACAGTATGCTTTTCCTACTGTGGTCTTCAGGTGTGGGTACAAATGTCTGTCCTGTGGCAATGATCTAGAGGGACTGTCTTTTTATAATGTTGATAACAAAACCCTGCTTTTGCTCCCACAAGAATGGGAGAGTTCATTCTGAGCCAAATGTGAGTGGCCAAGGCCCAGGTGGCCCTCAGTGAGATCCCATTTCCAAAGAACTTACATGAATTGTTATAGCCACAGAACACAGAAAGTCATGAATCGAAGCATGGGGACATGAAGTAGGGAGGTGACAGCAGATCAGGGCTCAGAGATGCTATCTGCTGTCATACATAGCTTTGAGATTGGTGGCAGCTGGGGTCTGCTAAGTCAATACATTCCAAACACCCTACCTCACAGTCACAAGCCTGTGAGATCACATACAAGTAAAAGACTCCTGAAGATACCAAAGACATCTGAGATAATTTCAGCTCTTGACCTGCAACATTCCTTCTCTCTCTAGGTACAAGTTTTAGTCAGTTTTAACCAGGGCCCCAGAGAATGAACTTCAGTTCACAGTAGGGGACGTGGAGGCAGACACTGTGGAATGGGTGTCTAACAAGCCTGGGCTGGAGAACTGAATTGTACATTTAGATAATTCATACATTTGTTAGCAGTCCCTTGTGACTGGGGGTCAGCACTTCAGATTCAGTCAGGACTCCCGAATGTTTCTGTGGTCTGTTCCAAATTGTTCATAAAAACTTAAGATGTTTGTTTTGCTGTCGTGGTCCCCTGAGGCTACCATACATGACTCCTGAACCCAACCTGGGAACATGTTATCTTTAAATGTCATTTCCTAGGCCCTAAACCTGACCCAGACAGGCAAAAAAAAAAAAAACCCACAACCAAACAAAACCTGAAAATGGGTCTTAGAATTGGGCATCCTAAAGACCCATTTTATGGTTTTTTATTGTGTGTGTGTGTGTGTGTGTGTGTGTGTGTAAGTATGTGTACTTGTGTGCGGGTACTTATAGGGGTCAGTAGAGGGTGTCTTATTCCCTGGAGTTATAGGCAGTTAAATCTTGGCTGAATATGTGATCATGTATGGGAGGCAGACTGTCCTCTGTGTTTTTCAGAGTTGAATCGATATTTTTATTTCATAATTTAACAATTACAGTGAGAATGTTACTTTACATAGCCACATGGTACAAATTGGCAGAAGTATGTGTAGGGCCATCTCGGTGATTGTTGTGATTTCTGTCCTCATCCCAAGCCAAGATTTATTGAACAAGTTTTACCAAGCTGAAGTCAGCAATTCATATAGCAGTTTTTAAAAGCCAAGCATCCTAGCCACACAATCCAAAGATAAGCTAATCTGATGTGCACTAAGGCATGCTGGGAGGAAAATATCAAGTCTTTGTTTTCCGTCATTAAACTGTTAAATGTTTCTATAAGACCATAAGTCTGTCTGTTCAGTAAAAGCACAGACGTCTTGGATCTGGGATGAGGAGTTTCACACAGCCTCCAATGCCATTGCATGGGGTGAGGGCATGAACAGAGCAGGGTGCACGCTGTGTGGTCAGAGCCCAGGCTGCAGTGAAGTCAGGGTGCAACACAGGCACTGCAGGGTCATTACAGCTTTGATCTTGGGTTATTTTTTTGTGTGTGTTCAGAAACCGTTTTCTGTTGACAGCTTTTGTTTTGTTGTTTTGTTTCTTCATGGCACTCACATTCAGGACCTGTTGGTTAGGAAGCCATGGTGCTGATGCGAGCCTTCCTGTGACGTGAGGACTGGAGTGTGGTAGTGTGGACCTTGTTGGTCTTTATTTTGCAGATTTTGTTTCTATTTGCTGAGACTGGGTCTCATCATGTAGCTTCCCTGGCCTGGTGCTGTGGAGACGAGGCTGACTTCGAACTCACAGTCTCCCCGACTCTTCCTTCCTCCTGGGGGCTGGCAATAAAAGGCTACTGCACCCATCCTCGCAGGTTTTGTAAGGCAGTTTCTCTAGGGCAGAAGATCTCCTCCTCTATTGCCTTCTATTAATCGCTCATTCTTCTCCCCTGCCCGCCTTCATGGACTCAACTGTTGACACCTCCCAGGCTCCCTGCAAAATTGTCTCTGCTTCTTTCCCTCCCATCTTTCCCTGGTCATTGCTGGTATGGGTGGGCTTACACAGAACCCCTGGACCTGTTGACTCTGCATGCGGGGCTTGTCAAGTTGACTTGAATGCCATCCACTCCAGAGTGCCCTCTGCTCCATTGGGGTCTAGGGTGAGTCCTTACTGTGATGTCCCTGTCACCACCCTCCTGGTACTTTCTGGGACAGCTATACACACTGGTCGCTATTTTGGGCTGGGGGTGCAAAGCCTTAGCCCTCTACAGGCATGAGTGCAGAGGAAATGCTAGATTAGAAAATTCATAGGTCTCTTCAGAGTCTAAGGACTGCCCAAGCTCTGGGGTATCACACACTGAACCCAATTTTTTTCCTGAAAACTGTGTGGTCTCGGCAGCAATTGAATTATCTGCTTATCCTGAGAGTCACTTGGTTTCCTGGATGTGGGTTGATACTTGCTCCAGGTCAGGGACAGAGAAGGACCAAAGCTGACATTGCTTTTTTTTTTTTTTTTTAGTCACAGCTGATTTGCTAGGTGGTAGTTATCACAAGTCAGGTTGGTCCTCGGCTTGCAATGCCAGGAGGGACAGAACAATAATGACTGTGGGGTTACTTTCTTTTTTTCTTTCTTTTCTTTTTTCTTTTCTTTCCTTTTCTTTCTTTCCTTTTGTTTTGTTTTACATCCTAAATTAGTGACGGTGCAAACATTTCTCTTGTCTGGGCCACTTAAAAACACCAGCCAGCTGTGCTCTGTGTGTGTGTGTGTGTGTGTGTGTGTGTGTGTGTGTGTGTGTGTGTGTCCTTTGTTTTGTTTTATGGCTTCTACCCCTGCCTGTCCTGTGAGATCAGGACATGGGTCCATCTTCCTTCCACTCAGACGACTAGCAGGGATCTGGAATATTTTGCAGGTGTCAGGAGAAAAGTGCCCAGCTGAAGGCCTACACAGTTTGTGGTATATATGGTTTGAAACTGTCGATAGAGGAAAGGCAGGAACTCCAGTCAGCTGGTGAGAGCAGGGCAGGGAGACTGATGTACCAGACTTTAACTTGTAGGGCCTGCTAGAGACTTTTTTTTAACCTCTGTGTTCTGGTTTTGAGTTTTCAGTGCTGGGCATGCAACCCCCCCCCCCAGCTCTCTGGCACTGAGCCCTAGCCCCAGCTTCACCCCGCCACAGCCATTGTTTGTCCCCTGTCACTTGAAGCTTTTCTTTATTGAAGTCAGACAGACGCTTCTCCATGACCATCCAGTGGTCAAGCTGGAGCCTGTGCCCTGGCAGCTTCATTTTCCCGTGGGAGGCATATAGCAGGGTCACAGAAAACACCCGGACAGTCCTGTCCCAATCCTTCTCTGCCTGTGGCTTGTGCCTGTGTGACTGTCACTGGGGGTGCATTTCTTGGGCTTCTGGTGGGGGGGGTGGGGGGGAGTTAAAGCCACCCTAGATGCTAGAGTCTGAGGTCCCTGGCTCACCAGCAGCATTCCAGAAGGCCATTGCTTAAAGGTGTTCAGTGTCGGAAGTCCTGGTCTGGGATTGGCAGCAGAGTCGCCACCGGCTAAATCCTGTATGGCCCTCGCCTTGCTCATTCCTCTTGGGCCCACAGTCAGGCCTTGTATTGTGTATTCTGTGGAGCTGGCTGTGAGCTGGGTGGGAGTGGGGGTGGAAAGCCACCGGGCGCTTCCATTTACATTTTTCAAATACTTTCCCCCTCTGTTCTCCCAAGAGGCAGCTTGCAGCTTGGAAGCAGCCTGACCTTTGAACTGTTGGGGGAGCCAGACAGCCAAGGTCTGGGGCAGGGAGGATGGGAGATGCTGTTGGGATGTCAGCAGCCGCTCCGGGCAGGAACAAGATGCATCCCTGGCCATAAGTTGGAGAATACCAGGGGGATTCCTGTGTTGACCCCCTATGTTAGTGCTGTGTGGAACAGCCAGCCCCTAACCACTGGAAGCTGTACTCTGAAAGACCTGTCAGCAAAGAATATTCTACCTGAAGGCTGGGGCCAGAAGATTCCAGAGGCCCTCAGGGACAGTGTTGTCAGGCAGGAGGGGAGCCAGAAGGTTATGTGTGGTGCTCAAGGAAAGAGCAGGAGGGAGAATACCCCAACTGTGTGTAGTACTTCTCACATGCCAGAATGTTCTTTGTTTTGTTTTGTTTTGTTTTTTCCGAGACAGGGTTTCTCTGTGTAGCCTATCCTGGCACTCACTCTGTAGACCAGGCTGGCCTCAAACTCACAGAGATCTGCCTGCCTCTGCCTCCCGAGTGCTGGAATTAAAGGCGTGTGCCACCAATGCCCGGCCAGAATGTTCTTTTGTGTAGAGACCCTTTCACTCTCCTGTCAACCTTGTAAGGTATGTGAGGACACCGAGGTATGGCAACTCGCTGGGGCTCCCGATGAGTGACAGACACTCAACCCAAACCTTCTTACCACTGAGCCACACTGCCTCTGGGGGAAGTGCCCAAAGCCAGAAGTCACACAAAAGCTCTGTGGTGGGATCGGGTTTCCCTGGGACTTCCCCTCCCTTCACTGCTCCTTCCTCTTCCCAAGCCCCCCATTTTTCTGGGTCCTGATGATGATACAGTTGATTCATAGGCCACATTGCCCAGACTCCCCCAAAACAAAACAAAAAAGTTTTTCTTGCCCTTTTCTTATTTTTCTTTTTCCTCTTTTTGTCTTTAGTTAGGGACTCATTTAGCCCAGGCTGGCCTGGAATTCCTTGGATATACAGCCCAGGATAACCCTTGTCTCCAGCTCCATAGTGCTAGGATGAGAGGCACTTTTAACTATGCTGGGGTTCAAAATCAGGACCTTGTGTGTCCTAGACAAGCACTCCACCAAGCGAGCTCCCTCTCCAGCCCGCCCAAGGAAACATTGTTAAAAATAGCTTTGTTCATATCTAGTCCCGAAGAATATGGCTTCCTGGAAGGAGGGTTGCAGTGGTGGGGTCTCCCGTTTTGTAGTTCTCAGCAGCTGGTGGCAGAGGTCTCTAGAGATGTGTCAGACCACTTTGGAATTGGTGGCTCATGATCCTGACAGACAAGGGTCCTAGGAGAACAGGAGTGCACAGAGCAGCCGGGAGAGGCCTAGGTGTACCCAGGAGGCTAGAATAGGATGGGATGGACAGGAGGAGGGGGAGGGCGGGGCTCAGGCCAGGCTGCACCACCCACCCTGTATGACTAGGCCGAATCACCATTTATCCTTCTAATGAGGACAATCAAACACACCACGGGGCTGAACTAATAAACATAATAGACGTGAGGGCACTTTGAAGACAAAGTTAGTAGCCACATATTGGGACGTAGCAGTCCGGGCCTATTGCAGAGCCTCCTGGGCATAAGGACACCATCTTGTCCTGTGGGGTACAGGCAGCCTCTCATTGTCTTGTGGCTGGTCTGAATGTCAGGCTTCCTTTGCATTTCCGTTTACTAGGACTGGGTGTTGGAGTGGCACTGTGGCTCAAACCAGAATAGCACCCTGGGATGTGGTGTTGCCATGGGGGACACCTGCTACTACGTGAACAAGCCCCACACTCACTGGCCTGCACTCTTGTCCTTTTTCAATCTCTTTGTTTTGTTTTCTTCTGTGCCTAAATTTCCTTACTGAAGGAGCCTTGAACCTCCGATTCTCCCGCTTCCGCCTCTCCCACTGGGCTCGTAGTTACACCCTACCATACCCAGTTTATGAAGTGCAGGAAACTGAACCCAGAGTTTTGGGCATGCCCATGGGAGGCTCTCTGCTCAGTTCAGTCACATCTCCAGTGTAAGGCTGGATGATTCCATGGCCTTCTGCATAGCAGAGGGAGCCCTAGAGCCACACAATTCCTAGAAGGCCCAGCACTTCCCAGGTCCTCTACTCTCCCTCTGCTGTAGACCTTAAAGTCCAGGCTTGCTGGGGACCAGCAGGGTTCCTGAGAGCCTATCCCCCCTCAACCAGGCCTGCTTTTTCTCAGCCCGAGGTAATTTTTCAATTAACTTGATTGGCTAGAGACCCAGGCACCCTGGAGTGTGGGAAACAGACTCAGGCCGGAAGTGCCCCCTCTCCTCTGGCTGGACTGGTCTTCCAGAGAGAGGATCCTATTTCATGTGGGGACACCAGGATGTGATCTGGTGCCCCCTCTGAGACATCCCAGATGGCGCCTTCTGGGAATCCTAGCCACTTGGCTGTGGCGGAGGCTGTGCTCCTTGCCCACGGTGAGTCGGGACCAGTCTCTCCTAAGTGGCTTTTACTGTTACACCGTTTATAAAGTTGGCCCTGACAGTTTTCATAAGTGAAACATTTAAACTATGCGGAGCACATTTTATTCCCTCTTGAAGCAGCTGTTCAGTCAGGCTGGAGAATAACGAGGAGTGAGTTCCATGGTTTGAGGGTGCCTGGAAGTGCTCATGAACTCTGAGTCCCTGAGTGCCTCCCTTGGGGTTAAGGAGGAGTGTCTGCTGTGGCCCCACAGCCCAAGGCATCCTCCTTGTCTCTCCTGTTCTGTCCCCAGGTCCTGCTGACCCGAGCTGGCCCAGACAGCTGGCTGGCTGCCTGTGTTGATGCTGCTGTGTTAGGCTTTTAGCAGAGCATTGTCAGTCACGACAGCCCTGGTAGCCAGGGCCTGCTATGACACCTGTTCTCCATGCAAGGGAAAGAAAGGTGATTTGCCAGGGCCAAAGGACTAGGATTTGTGTGTCTGTGCTCGTGTGCAGAGCCCTCAGAGGCCACCACAGAGCACCAGATCCCTGGAGCTGGGGTTGTAGCTGACTTTGAGCTGTCCGGTATAGATGCTGGGAACTGAGCTCCGGTCCTCCAGGTGAGCCTCACATACTCTTAGCCCCTGAGCCATCTTCCCAGCAAGGGTCAAAATCTGAACCAGGGAGTTGACTTCCGAATTGGGGCTTATCCTGGTTACTGTGGTCATTTTTGCAGGGACTGAGGGAATGGAGTCACAGGTCACGGGGAGCAGGTATCACCCAGTACTTGTCTATGTTGTGCCCCCTCCCCACCCCCACCCCCAACTGTGTGACTCGTTCAGACCAATCGGGACTTGGTTTTAATGCTGGCCTTAGGGGAGTGTGCCAAAGCAGGCATTTCAGCTCTGCCACCCTGTATGATGGCAGCTGGGCCCAGAGAGCCCACACCCAGCCTGATGCCTGTTTCCCTCTGTGACCATTCACACCTGTAGTGCCTCAGCAGGCTTGAGGTACACTGATGACCTTGAATTGACAATTTGAGACTGGCTTAGACTCTTCGAGCCCAAGCATGTTTTCTAGCTTGGCTTCCAGTTTGAAATGACAGGTAGCTGAGAGGTCAAGGGAATGGATCTATCTAAACCAAACCCTGCCTCTGGGTCTCAGTTTATCTGTCCATGCAATGGGAACAGAAGCCTGGCTCTTCCCCTAGCCCATTTCTACCCCAGGGATCCTCAAAGCTAGTCAGAGTGAACCCACTCTGGTAGTGGTATTGGTTTGCATCTGCTCCATGGATGCCGGAGGCAGCTGGAGAGGAAACTGAGACTTTCGGTGCTGGCTTAGTCTCTGGTGGAGCAGCAGGCCAGTGTGGGCTGACCGAGTTCAGATGCTGGATCCAACTTGCCATGAGCTGTGTGCTTCCTGTGTTGAAGGCCCGGGCCACTGCATGGTAGGGTAACGAATACCTGCTCTTTTACCTTCCCGTATTTCCGCGTTTTCTTTGATGGGAGGTGGACAAGAGGAAGGAAGTGAGCCAGGAGGGCCATGCAAAGTATGAAAGGAGGAGAGCAGGCAAGGCCATCTGGTGACTGCTACCCCAAACCCACGGATACCTCCTTTCTGGAGGCTGACCTTGGGAGGGAAGAAGGCCACTCAGAGATAAGTCCTCTTTCATGTCTGTTCCCTCTGGTCAGTCTCTTTTCCTGCTATTTCACAGGGTGGCATTGAGTTGCAGGGGCCTGGTTTCGAGCTTTGGAATGTGATTGGCTTCTGAACTGGGATGTACCTGGGTCATCAGAACCAGCTCTCTGACCTGGAGCTAGGCAGCCTACCTTCCCATCTTTGCACCTTCAAGTTGGGGTTAGCTTGTTTTTGCAGCACCGGGGATGGAACCCAGGGATGCTGTCCCGCATGCTGGACAAGGGCATTGCTACTCTGCCACACCCTCAGCCTTTGCATCTGAGGGTTGGAGCAAGTGATGCCCAGTCTTCTGCACATGCTTGGTGAGGGACTCTTGGCTCAGGTTCAGTGTCAGTCACGGGGTGAACACCCAGCTCAGGTGTGAAGTCAAGAGCTGCATGGTTGGTGCTCCAAGAACCCTGCAAGTAACGGAAGAGTAGAAAGGCCAGTGGGGACAGGGTATGTCTGGAAATAGCAGTGAAGCAGAATTAGAAGGTTTAGGTTGAGTTGGGGGGGGGGCAGTAGGAGGCTGGTCTCCTGAAGATAATGAACAGTGGGAACTGAAGAAGTTGGGGAGGGAGGCTCTTAAACAAGTAAAATCCATGTCACTTCTTGTTTCTGAGGGAGGATTATAGCTTGGAGGACTTGGCACACAGCAGGTAGCCTTCATGTTTGTGGGGAGGTGGGGTACTCCTCTGAAACGGGCAGATTCGATTTGCCAAGTTCTCTTTCTCTTGAAAGCTGTAGAAAACCTGGCTCATACTAGCTAGGACGTGAAAGTGGCTGTTCACGCAGTAAGAGAGAATCCTGGTGTAGATCTGTCTTCTGGTGTGGTGTGAGTTACCTTGTCTGTACCTCTTTGGCTGCCATTCATGGTGGTGGGGGCGCTGCTAGCAGGTCCAGCACACCGATGATGAGCTCTGGGTGGGCCGGCTTGGATCATGTGCCTTCCCCTGAGCCGATCACAGTGGTCAAGGTGAGTCAGCATTGGCAAAAATGAAAGGGGGATCTGGAGACATGGCTGTAGGACCTGAGTTCAGATCCCCAGAACCCGAGTAAAGGAGGGTGTCTCTTTAATCCCAGCTCTCCTAAGAGAAATGGAGGCAGAAACAGGAGAACCCTGGACGTTCACACCCAGGCCAGCTAGTTCAGCATAAGCAATGGTGAACACAAAGAGACCCTATCTGAAATAAGGCAAAAAGCAAGGACTGGCACCCAGGCTTGTACTCTGACCTCTACTTGTATAAGTATTTGTGTATATTCTATAAGTAGCTCATGTAAGTCCACACTCATATGAACATGCACACACAACATAATAAAACTTAGAACATGAAGGGGAGTCCAGAGATGCCCAGGGTTAGCCCTCAGCAGAGCCGCATCCCGGGGTGTGAAGAAACTGGGAAGGAAAGGAGGTGGGCAAGCTGGCATCTCAAGAGAAGCAATGGTGTTGTGGCTCAGGCCATGAATGCTGTGGGACTCCTTGTAGCACAGTCTGGGACAGCCCTGTCAGCCCACCAGATTTGGGTGAGCCACAGTCAGACTAAGGCTTTTAATCCCAGTGCCACCCCCTCAAAGAAAAATGTGTCTACTAAGGGCTGAAGGAGGTATCCATCTGGCCATCTCCCATCCTTCCCAAGCAAATGCATGATAGCAACTGACTCCTCAGCCCAGGCTTGGAAGCCGTGTAGTCCTGGCCACCTGTCTGTGATTCAGGCCTGCTCTCTTCTGCAGCCAGACTGTATATTTGGTGCTGGAATCACCCAGCAAGGGATGTGTGCAGCTTCATGTCTCCAGCAGGCCAGAGAGGCCCATGTCCCAATACTTAGGCTTCCTACAGTCTCCCTCCCAGGCCAGGGCTTTAACGTCACCTCCAGCATGGTCCATGGTCACTGCACAGCCCTGGACCAGGAGAAAACTGGAGCTCTGCAGTATTGAATGGATGTGGACCAAGGGAACACCATGGCCTCCGAAGCAGCAGGGTGGTAGGCAGTTAGCCTAGTGTCCTCACAGGTGCAGCCTCTGAGGGGCAGGCGGGCTAAACACTCACTCCCCAAAGGAAAAACAATGGTGTGAAATTCCGAGAAAGAAAGGCGGTCTCACCTGGTCCTCCCATGCCCAACCACACCGAGTCTGGGCTAAGAATCACCTTACCCAGTGGCTCTGCAGGCATGGAGCAGGCCTGAGAGACAGCATTAATGAAGGGTAGGATTCTGTGGCAGTCCTTCCTGTTTGGGAATGGAGCTGATATCAGAGTGGCAAGATCACATGACAGAGGTCTAGAGAACGTGAAGTCTTGGCGAACTCCAGCCCTTTCTCTGCCAGCTGCTAAGGATTATGCGGGGGGGGGGGGTAGCTGTTGAGACAGGCAGAGGAACCTGGCTAGTGAGAACAGTGGTAGTCCCAAGGCAGGGACCAAAGCAGGAAGAGGGCAAGCCTAGCCTGACAAAGGAACGAGGTCCAAACCCAGGCCCAGGGTGTCTACATTAGTGTAGCCCTGAGCTGGCTTGCCCTGCCAGCAATCCTTCCCTCTGGTTCCACACACCATTGCATCCTGGTCCTTCCCTGTGACACTTCTGGCCATCACAGAATCCTGAGCGCCTTCAGAGCTGACTTCATAGCAGACCCCTGTCCCCCTCAGATGTCAGGAAAAGTTGGAAGTGGTAGCAACAGTTAAGGAGACTTTGACATCCTCTGCCCAACCGTGGGAAGAGAGGGGCTTGTGGGGAAACTGAGATTAAGAGGCTGTGCCCCTCGAGCTTTCTAGCCTGACACCCTCAGGAGAGAGCAGCCCCGGTTTACCCCCCCCCCCGTGTCCCTCTGTGCTTCAGTATCCTATAAGATGCCTTGTCCCCCAGGGTTACTGTGAGGATGGGGCACCGATGTCACATGGAGGTGAAGACTGTGTGAGAGGGCCTGGGAGGCATTGTGACCAGCAGCCTCAAATGTGCTCATCAGCAAAGACACTTCCCTTCCCCTCTGTGCAGTGTAGCGTGGAGGAGGAGGCCCTGGGCCTCACTCTCGGCCCCGGGTTGTCCTGCCAGCATTTCCCTCCCTGACTAGGAACTGCTTCGCTGGATTCCCACATTTCTGCCAGCCCTGTGCCTTCAGGTGGCTTTGTCCTTTTGTCACTCTCAAGATTTCCCTCCAAGGGTGTCGTCTCACTCCTCCTGGCTTCAAGCAAGTGTCCAGTGTCGGCCACACCGTCTGCATAGGACTTGGCCCAGACCCTGCAATAACACGGCCAGCTCAGGCAATGCCACCTGCCAGGCTCAGGCCAGTCCACAGAGAAGCAGTGCACCTTGCCAGAGTCTCCAAGTCTCTCCCAGCCCAGCACAGGGTCACCGTGTGGCCTTAGGGAGAGATCTAGCACGAGGCCACCGGGAAAGCAGAAAGGGTAGCAACCATGGTCTCTAAAAGCTGGAGGGGACAGCAGTGATTGTGTCATCCGCAAGGCACCTTCATCTTTGGGCCTCTCTCCTATCTTTCCTTCTGTGCATATATAGCTCAGGTGACCCTCCTGGGACTGTGGAACCCACTCCCACCCTACGTGCCCCACCCCATCCACAGTCCAAAAGTACAAGTCAGTCTATAGAGCTGCCACCTAGGAACACAGGTGAGCTCAGGAGCTGCATGGCTCCCTCCCTAAGTTTTCTTAGCAGGAGGCCAGAATGTGAATTCAGGAGCAGGTATGTGCCTGGCTGGTGATCCAAGTGTCCATCCATGGTGGGTAGTAGTCCCTCAGCCCAGCTTCTTGACACAGGCTCCCTCTGCTCTGTTCTTCTGTCTTCCCTAGACTGGTGAGAGTCTGCCTACCTGCCCTGCCCTTCATAAAGGCCTTGACTTGCCTGTAGGTCAGGGAGACTATGGCTCAGGGTTCCTTGGGTGCTGAGACCATAGCCTTCTCGGAGAAGACAAGAGGACACAACCTAGCATGAAACTGAGCCAGGCGTGGTGGCATACACTTCTAATCCCAACACTGAAGAGACAGAGACCTGTGGATCTCAAGGCCAGTCTAGTTCCAGGACAGCCAAAGCTATGTAAAGAGACCCTGTCTAAAAACAAAACAAACTGGTGGTGATAAACTACACTTGACCCCCAGAATGTTTCTGTCCCATCTAAGGCTGGTAGGCAGCATGTGCCCCAGGATAACTATGAATGCAACCCAATATGATATGATGAACTTAGTTATAGTTATGAGATTTGGAGGGATTTTAAAATATTATTATTAGCTCCATTGCATTTTCCAGGGCCTGAGCTTCAGAGGTAGCAGCATTGTGTCACAGCGTTAAAAGGTTGAACAGCGCCTAAGAGACAGTTGCCTTGTTTAATGTTTACTGAAGCCCGGGAAACCAGTCTTGGCTCTATTTTTGCATTCAGGTCAGATGCCAGGGGTTAGCACCAGGAAGTGGAGGAGCCAAGACTGAGCCCCACTAACTGCCTTGACCTGCCTGGCCTGCCTCTATCTGAAGCATCCAGCACTATGGACACACCCCCGCCAGGGCCCTGCCCGAAGCTGGCACTGGGGTGATGTGAGAAGGTCCTATCCCTGTCTCTGAGGAACCCAACATTCTTCTCAGGAGCTGCAGGGGCCATGAACCTGGTGCGAGGGCTGGGATCCCCGCCCACACAATTGCCGAGATCCATTCCACCATGGGGAGCAAGAACAAGCTCACTGCTGTGGGAGTGGGGCTGGGGGCATTGATGAGGGTGAGGAGGACCTAAGGCTCTACTATCACTCCCTGCCAGAACTGGTAAAGACCAGGACCCTACTGCTAAAGTCACCCCGTCTATGTTCCTCTCCTGAGTCTTATAATTTGGATAAAGCTGAACAGTAGATGGTCCGGCCACTATGGAGGTTCAGACAGTTACACTGCCCAGGACTGTGTAGCTCCCTTAGCATGCCTCATGCAGACACATGCTGGGATGTTTGCATGAGGAAATCAGCAAACATCACTGTTCCCAGAATATGTCTCAGGACGCAGAACAGGACTATAGTCTAGAAGCCAAAACAGGATGCTGACACCACCCAGGCCCAAAGCCTAGCTCTGCTCTTTATCTATGAGCTTGGCCCTATCATTAACTTCCCGTGTACCTCAAACACCCACTCTATATAGTTGGTGTGATGATAATAATAGTAGCCATTTCATGGGTTATTGTGAGAATTGATCTACTTAAGACATTGATTGCCTCGTTATTGCTAGGTAGGTGGCTGTTGCAGCTCCAGCCATTAAATCCACTCTCTGAAGATAAAATGTGGAGAAAAGACTCTGCCCCCCCCCCTTTTTGTGTTTTTGTCTTTAAATTGCAGTCCTTCTCGAAAGCATTTTTTTTTTTTCTGAACTCCGTTGACCAGAACTGGGTCACATGGGCAACCTTAGCCGCATTGGGAGCTGGGAGATAACTTTTTAAAAGCAGAACTCTTACGGACTAAAAGAGATGGACGGGTGGTGGAGTAGCAGGCTCCATTTCAGCTCCCATGGTCACCAATTGCGGATGTGTCCTCTGGGGACACTGCACTGCAATCCTTGTCCTCAGGGAAGAGGCACTTGGAGCCTCTTGCGTTGGAAACAGCTCCCTGAGGCCGGAGGGTCTCCCAGCAACAGTCACCTGAATACGGCTTTTGTTGGTCCCTCTGCATCCCTGCCCGCTCCCTGTCCAGGGGTCTGAGGATTGCGGCTTGCTACTGTTTATAGTGCTGTTTGCTTTTCTTTGCTTCGACGAGGCCAGGATAGTCCCAGAAACCTCCTGTGAGTGGGGCATGAGCCTTTGCAACAGCTTGGCTTAGCAGCTTGGCCTTCCTCCTATTTCCCTCAGTGGCTGTCTACACTGGCTGTCTACACAGGCTGGAATGGAGAGTCAGTAGTCTACACTGCTCACTATCCAGCACCTTAGCCTCCTGCACCTGAGAAGCAAGTGTGGCCTGTGCGTCTGAGAAAGTTGGCCCATTTTTTTCTTAATTAATTTGAACCCAACAAGGCACCTGTTCTTGCTGGTCGCTGTGCTGAGCTGTGCAGCTACACACCAGAGTTCAGAGTCTCTGTTCCCACACACTACCAGTAACAGTCATCCCTACAAAGAGTACTCCCCTCTAAGTATCTCTACGAAGACCCAGAAATGGATAACATCTTGTCCAAGGACACACTGCAAGGTACCAAACCCTCTGAGGAAGAAAACCAAAGCTAACACCAGCTTTGATGTGTATATTTGGTCCCCTCTATGCAGAAGGCAAAGTGAGCTGTGCATATAAGTGGTACTCACGGACTGTGGGCAGGGTGCTGGGCACATTTAAGTCGTTTGTTTTGGGATAGAACTGGGGATGGAACTCAGGGCCTTGGGCACGCTAGGCATACTCTCTGTCCCTAAGCCACACCTCCAACCTCCATTTAAGTTTCATTTACCCCACTCCACAGGCAAGACAACTGAGGCCTATAGACATAGCCCTTCCCTGTCCATTGATTCCGGGACTGCAGTCTGGGACCCAGCCTCTGAAGGCCATGTGGTAGGTCGGCTCTGATCCGGGTGAGTGCAGGGCTGTAACTGCCTACCCAGTCAGTGCAGATGCTTAGTAAGCTCACTCAAACTCTCATTTTCCTTTAGTTGTTTTGCCAGCCTGGCTTCCTGAGACTGGGCTCTTGTTAGGTGTGCCTGGTTCCCATTGGCTGCTTTTAGAGCTGGGCTAGGCTGAAGGGCGGGGCCTTGGTGCCAGGTACACCTGTTAGGGTGTGCATTTGGTGCCAGGGCCACCCCCATGTCTGCTCTTGGCCAGGCTCAGGTACAGCAACTGTTACGTGTTTCCACCTTCATCCACTGCCTCGGGTGTTCTAGCAATGCCAATCCCTGGGTCACAATGCTTCCTGCACCCATTACTGTGAGAGGAGAGAACCCCACTGGGAAGAAACAACACCCCTGGTCAAATTAGAATGTAGGACAACACAATGCATGCCAAGCCTGAGTGCGTTCCACATGCTACTGGGGATACACTTACCACAAGAATGACCCATCGCTTCCCGAAGACAGCCCCCTGTGTGTCTGGGATTTTGGTTCTTGTTTTACTTTGTTCTACCCGTTTTGAATCTGGCAGCCCTGGCTGGATGGGATCCCTGTGCTGTGTAAAAAGCAAGACCCCAAGAAAGGACATAAAGTTTGTGGAAGAACTGGCCAGGGACTGACAGGGCTGCCTGCATGGACAATAAAACCTTAGTGGCTTCCTAAGTGCCTTGAAGACACATAGAAGTCACTCATTGTGAGTGTGTGTGTGTGTGTGTGTGTGTGTGTGTGTGTGTGTGTGTGTGTGTGTGTGTTAAATTATATAATACATATATTATGCAAACAAAAAGCAACCACATAGTATAGTATCAGTGGACTTGTGCTAGCAGTCACTCACACTTGATTCTAAAGTCAACCATTGAGTGTGCAAAGGGACCCCATCAGGATGGGCAAATGAAGACCACCGATAAAGGAGAGAACTCCAGAGTCTTGTATACCACTAAAGATGGCAAGCCAGAGCAAGGGACAGGTGGCTGGAATTCAGGCTTTTTATGATCTGACCTCCCACCTGGAGTGAGGGCTGGGCCAGGACCAATCAGGTGTTTGGAGGGACATGACAGCAGCCTGCACTGGAGTCTACCAGTGTAAGACAGAGCAGACAAGCGCCTTCCCACACTGGGGACTTTGGGGGAAGACCCTGTCTGAGGAGGTGAGCACAGATCTGTGTCACCCGAGGGAGGTGGACACAGGGGAAGCTGGAGATGGATGGTGGGAAGCAGGAAAGAGCCTGACGGTTGCAGGAGGGTGGGACTGGGCAGGACAGTGCTGGAGCTGCCTTCGGCAGAGTCCCCGGGTCTGTTTCCGGAGCTGTCACTGTGTCCTTCAACTTGGTTCTTCTCCTGCCACCAAGATGAGGACTCACTCTGCCTTAGAGGGTGGGGGAAGTAAAGAAAACTATATAGCCCAGGCTGGCCTGGAACCTGTTATTAGCCCAGGTTGGCCTTGAATCTGCAGCAGTCCTCCTGCGTTAGCCTCTTAGGCTGGTGTTAAACAAGTGTGCTGCCATGCCTGGTACCTTCATCAAGAGTGGTCATCATGGAGGCCCACACCTCCTGCCACCTGTATGAACCACCTCACCCCACCCCCACCCCACCCCGCCGCGTCCCCATGAGGGTGCAGTGCTGTTCCCAGCACTCCTGGCAGTTTGAGGTTGATTGGTGTTAAAAGAACACACCAGGGCCTACAGGACTATTGTGGCAAAAGATGCTCTGTGACACTTTCATCTTTAAAGCCTCATCTCTTACCTGGGTACCTTCCTTCTTAAGATGCAAGGGTCTCAGGATCACACACAGGACTGAATAGAGATGCTATCATCTCCTATCCCCAGGGTACCCCTATTCTTGGGGCTATGCCTGTACATGCTGTGTTCTCTGTGGGGTGCAGAACCCCCGGGGGGGGGCGGGCATAGGCTCTGCAGGATGTAACTGTGCCCTTCATCATCAATTCTCTAGTGTGGCACTGTTCAAATTCTGACTCACCACCAGAGTCACACCTGTGGCATACCGAAGCTTGGCTTCTCAGAATTCCTTCACCTCTCTGAGCCTCAGTGGCCTGCTGTGTGCAGTGGGGATCCTGTTGGTACCAGGCTTAGGTTTGGGGGGAGTCTATGAGGAATCACACAGAGTTTCCCCAGGCATAGGGTCACTCATGGTCAGAATGTTGACTCCTAAGTCTGTAGCCATCAGGAGGACACTGAGTGGCCACAGGGTATCGGCAGCCCAGGAATGTGGCAGGCGTGGGTCCAGGGCCCACTTGGGAAAAGGTCCTGTGTTCATAGCTCACAGGAGTCACCTGAGCCCTTCCCAGCCCCCACCTCTGACCAGCTGCTCTTGTCCCCTAGTGCTCCTGCGGGAGGAAGTGCTCCAGCTTCAGGAGGAAGTGCTCCTTCTCCGGCAGATGAAAGAGGTGCTAGCCAAGGACCTGGAGGAGTCCCAGGGCGGCAAGTGCTCCGAGGCGCTCTCAGCCACAGAGCTTCGGGTGCAGCTGGTGCAGAAGGAGCAGGAACTGGCCAGAGCCAAAGAAGCCTTGCAAGGTGAGTGACAGGCAACAGGGGACAGACTTGGGCAGCTCCTGCCTGCTCCCCCCACCCCAGCCATTCTGAGCTTTCTGGATTTGGCTCCTATTAACATCTGTCTCGGGGTGACCTTTGCTCTGAGGATTGAATAGTGAGTGGACTTTTAAAATTTTTTGTTTGAAGCCAGGAGGTAGCTGCACAAGCCTTTAATCCCAGCACTTAGGAGGCAGAGGCAGGTGGGTCTCTGTGAGTTCAAGGTCAGCCTGCTCTACAGAGTGAGTTGCAGGACAGCCAGGGCTGTTACACAGAGAAACCCTGTCTTGAAAAAACAACAGCAGCAACAACAAATTTATTTGAAGTTTTTCATTAGTATATGTTTTACATAATGGCTTATTATGACATTTTCGTTCAAGTATATAGTGTGTTTTAGTCACGTTTGTCTCCATCACCCTCCCTTGTCCCTCCCACTCCCACAGCCCCCTTCCTTTTCTCAACCAGTCCTTGGCTAAGTCCACCCCACCCCCACTGAGTCTCATCAGGGCTGCTTATGGGAGGATGGGTGAAGGTCTATTTCCAGGAACTTTGGCACCGTGCCAGTGGTTTCACCACTAAAGCAAATGTTTCTTATCCCTTCAGCAACTATTAACTGCCCACAGATTCTCAGGAAGGGTGGGGCCTCAGAAGTCATCTTTGATAAACCAGGACACTGACTTATTGCTGAATCTATCCTACATTCTTGGGAACCTGTAGTGCCTCCCTGAGTATGTTCTGGGCTCTGTTGGAGCAATGCCTGCAGCCCCGCATATCAGTCCTGTTTCCCAAGGTGGGCTCTGAGACGGGCATGAGTTTGTTCTCACCACTCAGACCAGTGTAGTTTTCCTATGAGACATAGCATTGTGCAATCCTGGCTCTGGGGAGACCCTTGAAGTTATGCAGGTGTGTAGCAAATCTCTTGAGTTAGACCACAGTTCCTTGGTCACCAGCTGGCCAAAGATTACAGACCAGTGGGCCTCAAGTGCAGCCCAGTTCCCTGAAACATCTCTCAGCTCTTTTATCTCCGGAAAGGCTACTTGCCCATGCTCTGGAAGGTTCCAGAAAGTTCTTTGAGACAGGTAGGAAGCTTGTCTAAGATGCAGCTGCCATGTGCTTTGAGAAGTCGGTCCCACAGTGTCTCCAGAGAACAGCGCTTGGGGTGTGCATGCTGCTGACTCTGAAAAAGTGCATTCAACCTTTTGACATTGGTGACAGATGTCATCTGCAAAAGTTCACACTTGAGAACTGTGTGGGCCAGTTATCAAACAAACGATTGCAAAAGCAAGTCTCATGCTTTAAGTCAGCTTATGCTCTTGTGCTGTCCCCGAGGGCTGTGGGTTGAACACACCTGCCAGACATCTAGAAAAGCTTCGTTTCTGAAGCCAGAGCTGGCTTGTCACTTTGACCACCATGACACCGACAGCGGTCAAGCTCTTCCTTTGAGCAGTCCTGGGTGAGCATCTTGGGTGGGGGAGGGGAGTGTTTGAGCCCCCTAGCCCACCAAACACCTTGCAAGGGGCCACAGTGGTGGGTCACAGGTTGCCTTGGCAGGAGCCTGGTCACACATTGCTGTAGGGTGAGGAGTCTGGGGTATGAACTTCCTTGCTGTCTAGCTTTGTCCTGGGTGCAGTTCTCACGGCATGAAGGAAGAAGGATTTTGTTGACTGGTGAGCCACCTGCATCCCAACAACTTTCCCTGACCCTAGCTTTGGTATGCAGGGCTGACTGAGCAGATGGTTATGTGATACTTGACATCCCCAAGGGTGTGCAAGGAGCCGCTGGGAGGATGAATGTGTGTAACTTTCAAGGCACGTGGGACACTTCCTTGATGGGGATCTTATTTCAACAATGTCTTAGTTAGGAAGAGACACCATGACTGTGGCAACTCTTATAAAGGGAAATATTTAATTGGGGCTGGCGTACAGTTCAGAGTTTTAGTGCATTATTGTTATGGTGGGAAGCATGACAGCACGCAGGCAGCCATGGTGCTGAAGGGGTAGCTGAGAGCTCTACATCCGAATCCGCAGGCAGCAGGAAGAGATGGAGCTGCTGGGTTTGACTTGAGCATCTGAAACCTCAAAGGCCACCCCCAGTGGTGTACTTCCTCCAGCAAGGCCACGCCTCCTGGTCGTGCCACTCCCTATGGGTTATGGGGGCCATTTTTATTCTACCTCGACAGTCAGGGTTGCTGTGATTGAAGGTATCGATGGTGTGGGTGTTGTGACCCAGCTATTACGTGATGTCTGCATGCTTGGGAAGCCATTTTCTAAGTGTGCCTGCTTTTTCTTTACGGACCCCTCTAGAGGTCCATTCCTACCTGTGTAGCTGCCATTTACTTGACTCAAGGACCTCACAATATCCCTCCTGTCTTCACTATGGTGTCTCATGGCCTGGAGTCTCCCAGGGAGGTGCTGCTTAGCCCAGGTCCTTGGTCTCCATGAGCTTAACACTGTGCCACATTGGTCCTGGCTTGGGAGAGCACCACACTCCGCCTCTTTTGCCTTTCCCAGAGTTTATTCCCGGGACAGGGGACCTTTTCTCCCCTGCCCTTGGCCAGGGGCAGAATTCTCAGCTGTGTTTGCTCTTCAGGACCCAGAAGAAGGCAGTTAACGGGCCAGGAGGCAGATCCTGGGGCACTCACCCTACCCTGACTCAGCCAAGGGCAAGAGTCCAGGGTTGCACAGAGTGAGAATTAAAAGGAGTGATGTCTGCATCGAGGAACCCAGCTCCCTGGAGCCCACAACACGCAGAGCAAGCATCCAACACCCCTGCATTCTGGGGCCATTTTCTGAAATGCTACCTGGATAGTATGGAATCTGCATGCTCTGTGTGTTTTTCTGCTTGTGTGCCCTGTGGTAAAGGTTACCACACATGTGAGGCACAGTTAGAGTTTACCAAGAAAAGCTAATAATAGAACAGACTGGTTGGGACCATTTACCCAAAGTCATTGAGCGGCCAGGGAGATAGTGCAGGTGCAAGCACGTGGCCTACATTCAATTCCTAGCACTCACATTCAAAAGCAAGGCATGGCGGTGTGCACCTGTAAACCCAGCGCTGTGGAGGCAGAGATAACAGGACCCCACAGGCTCGCTGGCCATCCAGCCTAGCAGAGTCAGTGAGCTACAGGCCCCGTGGGAGACTTGTCTCAAAGAGTCAGGTGGAGAGTGATTGAGGGAGACCTCTGGCTTCTACGCACATATACATGCAGGAAATTACATAAGACTTTTGAATGACTTCTAGAACTTTCTATGGAGTATTTTCCTTGGCCACAAATAATGCACAGATGTGGACAGTAGAGGTGTCTTTCCTTGAATCGGGGTTATAACATGCCTTACTTACTTTTTTATGGCTGTAATAACGAACCGTGACCAGAGCACATTGTAAAAGAAAGGGTTTATTGGGGGCTTACAGTTTCAGAGGGTGAGTCCTTGACCATCTTGGGAGGAGCAGGCAGGCAGGCATGGTGCTGGGGCTGAGAGCTTATGTCTTGAGACAACAACCATGAGCAGAGAGAGAGGAGTAACTGGGAATGGTGTGGACTTTTGAAACCTCAAAGCCTGCCCCAGTGATCCACCTCTGTTGTGTGATGTTTTACTCTTTTTGGCTTTTTGAGGGGCCATCACCCAGCTCCCAGGTAAATCACACTTGGAGGCTTATTTTTAGTTATGAGTGCCTGGCCTTAGCTTGGCTTGTTTCTTGCCAGCTTTTCTTAAATTAACCCATCTTCCTTTTGCCTCTGGGCTTTTTCCTTTCCTATTCCTGTATACCTTACTTTGTTTCTTACTCCATGGCTTGCTGGTTGGCTGGGTCGCTGGCCCCTGACATCCTCCCCCGCTTGTCCTCTTGTTGCTTTTTTCCCCTCCCTTCTCCGTTTATTTATACTCTCTGCCTGCCAGCCCTGCCTCGCTATTAGACCATCAGGTGTTTTAGACAGGCACAGTAACACTGCTTCACAGAGTTAAACAAAAGCAGCATAAACAAAAGTCGCACACCTTAAAGTAATATTCCCCAACACACCTCCAACGAGACCACACCTCCTAATCCTTCCTAGTTCTACCACTTGGGAACCAAGTAGTCCAATATATAGACTGATGAAGGCTATTCTCATTCAAACCATCACATAAGACTTCCTACCTTTCTGCCTGAGGACCCCTGATGGTGGCCTCTCTTTAGGGGACCAACCCAGCCAAAAGGACTCTATGCTAGCTTCCTGTGAAGACACTGGGTGAGCCTCAGGGATGTCAAGTAACTTGACCAAGCTCCCAGAGCCCAGCAAGGCAGAGGCCTTTTCTCTTGCACTAACATGCCTTGTCCTTCCTCTGCGCATGTCTGCTATGGAGTCAGCTTGAGACAGGAGATGGAGACCACTTTAGCTCAGCCATGGGATGGCCACTTTGGAGTCAGATTTAAACTGAACTTGTACCCCAGCCATATCTATATCCCTTATTGTTTCAATACCACATTTTCCTTTATAGCCCAGGCTAGCCTTGCACTCACTAGTAGCCTAGGCTGGCTGTTAAGTCACTGTGATCCATCTGCCTCAGCTTCCCAAGGGCTGGAATTACAGGTGTGAGCTACCACATCTGCCTCTACCTCTTACTAATTTTGACCTTGTCTAACATTCCCAGCCTGCCTGGAACTGCATTCCTTTGAGGTAATGGTAGGACCCGTGTTTCTTACCTTCAGAGCCAATGAGAGTGGCTGCCTCTCAGGCCAATGACTGGCTCACTGCTTACTGTGATTTATACAGAAGCCCAGTGATTGGCCAATCGCAGGGCAAGACCTCCCTTCTCAGATCTGCTCAGAGCTACCACCTGTCTGGCTTCTAGGCCAAAGGCAACCCAGAGCCCATGCACTCAAAGCAACAGTGTTCTTGAAAAGCTAGTGGCTGGACACCTCCAGCCACCTAGAACATTCCACCTGGAATCCTGCAGTTTCATAAAAAAAAAAAAAAAAAAAAAAAAAAAAAGCTCACTTCCGCATCCGCCCCTGCACCGGGCTCACAAATTGAAGACAGATGTGTCAGGTGGAGGTTGGGCGTGCAGAGAGATTTATGCACTGTAATGAGAGAGTGAGCGGACATGAGCAGAGCAGGCAGCAGATGGCAGTGACACTTGTTAACAGACATCGGCCCCAGGGAAAAGCAATGCCCCAAAGACTTCCACCTTGCCAGAGTCTGCGCTCCACCATCTTGCAGTATAGAAGAGACCTGAAGTTTGCAGCTTGGGTGTGGATCAGGAATCCAAGCAGGCACTGGAACAGTGGTCCCCAGTGCTGACGTCAGACTGGGAAGAGAATCAAGTGTGAGAAGCCAGGGCTTGGAAGGAGCCTCTGTGGCCCTGGGTGTGAGCAGGGAAATGTTGGCTTCAGGTGTTTGGTCTCCTCATGAATTTAATGATCTAGAAGCCTGGTGTTGGGGGGGGGTGTATCTAAACTCGCCCCCAGATACCCCCCATGACCCCCGTTGTGCTCTCTGGGAGCTTGCAGGACCATCTGGTGTCTGATAATTTCCCAGGATTCCATTTTCCCAACGTCCTTGTAAATCTTGGCAGTCATGAAAATTGCTTTCTTTCATTTTTGTTTTAAATCTCTTAACGGTGTGTTGAACATGCTGAGCAATTTCCAACAACAATAAATACGATTCGAGGACATAATTTTTAATGACTGCATAATGTTCCACCAAATGGAGGTTCCATTATTTATTCAGCCATTTTCCTGTCGTTGGACATCTGAGCTGTTTCCATGTTTTCACTGCTTTTCTTCTTTTGGCCACTATTACATGACAAAGATCTGGCTTGAAAATCTGTCTTTTTCTTTTGTTATTTGCTTCATTGCATCTCTAATTGTGTGTGTGTGTGTGTGTGTGTGTGTGTGTGTGTGTGTGTGTGTGTGCCCATGCGCGCACACACACGCTCACATGAGAGACTCATGTGCATATTCACATTTGCCAGGGTGTTTGTGTGGACGGCTTGCAAGAATCATTTCTTTCCTTCCCACTATGTCAGCAGGATTGGCAGCAGGTGCCTTTACCCCCTGAACCATCTCATCAGCCCCGTTGTTTGTTTGTTGAGAAAGGGTCTCCTATATTCCAGACTGACCTCAAAATTTCTATAGTGTAGGGGCTGGCCTATAACTCCTGTTCCTCCTGCCTCTGAGTCCTGAGTGCTGGGATTATAGGCTGCTATACCTTGTTTGTATGATGCAAACCCAGGACTTTGTGCTTAGTGCATGCTAGGCAAGTAGTCTACCAACTGGAGCCACATTCCCAGCCTCTTGTTTTATTTGTTTGTTTGTTTATTAAATTTATTTTATGTATGTGTGTACATGTGCACATAAGTGCAGTTACCTGTGGAGGCCCGAAGAGGGCGTTGGATCCTTGGAGCTGGAGTTAAATTAGTGGTCATGAGCCACCTGGTGTGAGTGCTGAGAACTTAACCTGGGTCCTCTGCAAGAACAGTGAGCACATCACGGCTGAGACATCTCTCCATCTCCCGTTTGCTTCTTAAATACTGTTTCTCAAACTTTTCTCAAACCCACAAGCTGTTTCTGTGGTTTGAAATATCACTGTTCACCATTCTTAACACTGGTGAAATGTCGGAATTCTCAGTAATTCATTCTGAAATACTACAGCAATGAACCTGATACATGTTAACATCACATTGATTTTGTTTTGTTTTGTTTTGTTTGTTTCTAAACAGGGTTTCTTTGTGTAACAGCTGTCCTGGAACTCACTTTGTAAACCACTCAGAGATTCATCTGCCTCTGCTAGGATTAAAGGCGTGGACCACCACTGCTGGCTGGCACTGATTTTTTTTTTCTTTTTCTTTCTTTTTTTTTTTTTTTTGTGGAAAGTCAACTATTCCCACTGGAAAGGGTTTGAGTGGAGTACAACATTGTGTCTGATGTTTTCTGCTATTTGTTTTTTGAGGCAAGGTCTCTCCATAGCCCTTGGAACTTACTCTGTAGGCCAGGCTGGTCTCAAACACACAGAGATCCTCCTGCCTCTGCCTCTTGAGTGCTGGGGATTAAATGTGTGCCACATCCACCTTTGTTTTATTTATTTATTTATTTGGTTTTTTGTTTTGCTTTGGTTTAGTTTGTTTTTGAGACAGAGTCCAGCTGTGTAGCTCAGGCTGGCTGTCTCAAACTCAAAGCAGTCTGCCTGCCTCCACCTTCTAGGTGCTGGGATTTCAGGTATGAACTGGTGCAGTTGACTTTACCGCTGGTTTCTGAAAACATTCTCTGCCTGTATCATAGCAGAGTGCAAGTCCTCTGGGCTCCTGCAGTATTTTGGTTGGAACTGACCTCACACATGACGAGTGGAAAATAGAGGAGTGTATCAATTACCCTAATTATGTAACCATGACTACACCTTGTCAGCAGGAAAGCTCATGGGTGGGAGCTAGATTGTTTCCTGAAAAATTCATTGCAGTTTCATGTAGTTCTGCCTGGCTTCGATCTCCTTATGTAGTCAAGGCTAAGTGTTAGGATTATAGGCACGCACCACCACACCATATGGATGATCCAGATGTTGGGTATTTCATCATTCATTATCAAATAGTCACATGTTTTAACGTCACCAGCATTTCCTCCCAAAAAGTTGACTTAGTATAGAAAGTCCTTTATATACAATCATGGTGGCAAATCAGCTTTGCCAGATGAATTCTGATTCTTAACTGCTCTATTTTAGTTTATTTTAAACTCCTTTTTAAAAACATTATTATTGGGCTGGAGAGATGGCTCAGAGGTTAAGAGCACCGACTGCTCTTCCAGAGGTCCTGAGTTCAATTCCCAGCAACCACATGGTGGCTCACAACCATCCCTTATGAGATCTGGTGCCCTCTTCTGGTGTGCAGATATACATGGAAGCAGAATGTTGTATACATCATAAATAAAAAAACATTATTATTAGCCAGACATGGTGGCCCACGTCTTTAATCCCAACACTTCATAAGCTAAGGCAGGTGGATCTCTGTGAATTCAAGGTCAGCCTGGCCTACAGAGTGAGTTTCAGACATCCAGGGTTATGTAGAGAGGCCCCATCTCCAACAACAATAGTAATATTAGTGTGTGTGTGTGTGTGTGTGTGTGTGTGTGTGTGTGTGTGCGTGCCATGGTACATGTGTGGCAAACAGAGGACAATTTTGTGGAGTCACTTCTTTCGTTTCACCTTTACAGGGTTTCGGGGATTGAACTCAGGTCATCAGGCTTGTATGGCAAGTGTCTTAACTATTTGTCTTAGTTAGGACTTGTACTGTTGTGAAGAGACACCATGACCATGGCAACGCTTATAATGAAAACATTTAATTAGGGCTGGCTTACAGTTTCAGAGGATTAGTCCATTATTATCCTGGCAGGACATGGCAGTGTGCAGGCAGACATGGTGCTGGGTGGAGAAGGAGCTGAGAGTTCTATGTCTTGCAGGCAACAGGAAGTGAACTGTCTCACTGGGTGTGGCTTGAGCATATACAAGACCTCAAAGCCCGCCTCCACAGTGACACACTTCCTCCAACAAGGCCACGTGAAGAGGCCCTCAGGTCCTGTGGAACTGGAGTTATAGATGGTTGTGAGCCACAATGTAGGTGCTAGGAATTAAACCCAGGTCCTCTGGAAGAGCAGCCAGGGCTCTTAACCACCTTCCCTCCAGCCCCAGCCCCGCAGTTTTGGCTCTTCATTTCCAGTTCCAGGCAGTCTTCCAGTTCTGGCTGGCTGGCTTGTTCCTCTTCCTCCTCCTCCTCCTCTTCCTCTTCCTCTTCCTCCTCCTCCTCTTCCTCCTCCTCCTCCTCCTCTTCTGGGTTTTATATAAGCCAGGCTATCCTCAAACTGACTGACTATCTAGCTGAGGATGACTTTGAACTCCTGGTCCTCCTAATCCACCTAGCTCAGTACTTAGGTACTGTACCCAGTGTATGCAGTGCAGTGCTAGAGATTGGATTCAGGGCCTCGAGCATGCTAGTCGGGCTCTGTATCACCTGAGCTTCATCTCCAACCCCAGGGATGTCCCAAAGTCTGATGGCTGAGCCCCTCAGTTCATGCTGGGAACCCCTTTAGGGTGAATCTGCTTGAAACCCCATGGGTGCCGTCTGGCACGTGTACCACTCCCACAGTGCTTGCCCTCAAAGTGTGCCGTCCCTGACTCTTGTTCCCTGTAGGGTCAGGGAAATGTGCCTATTTGGTCCCTTGGAAAACTGAGGTGGGAACTGGCACTGAGTCCTTTGAAGTAATAAATGGTCCAGGTCCGTTTAGCACTGGAATGGCCCGTGTTCTGTTATCCTTGTTTTGTCTGCATAAGCCCCTCCTACTCCCAGCTGTTAGTCAGCTACTGGACTCTGTCTCCTAAATGGGCATGAGAGAGCTAGGTGGTTTAAGGGCTAACACCTGTCCCCAGAGTTCGCTCTCTATTTTGAAGACATTTAGCAGAGACTTCCTTAATAGACATCACAGCAGGAAAGAAAGGGCGCCCCACTGAGCAGGGAAGGGAAGGTATGGATTACTGTGTCCTGCTGGGACCCTGGAGGCCCTGGCCTTGTTGAGTCACCACCAGTGTTTGCTCTAGAAGGTGGCCCTGGTAATAAACACTGGTCTAGACCAGTCTCTCCACCTCTCACCCAGTCCCTTCCCTATGCAGTTCAGTGAGTACATGACAGTCCCTTGAATGCCTGCAGCCTCAGCTGCAGCCCAGGCTACATTTTAGGAGCAAGCAAGAGCGACTGATCTTGAGACCCTTGATCCTGACTTCTGACTCATCCCTACTCCTTCCTAGGGTGGGGAGTGAAGCTGTATAGATGTGGACAGAGCCTGTCACAGCAGGCGTGAAACATGTCAGGCTCTCAGCCAAAAGACCGGGCCCAAGACTGCAGTTAAATTGTCTTCTCCAGCCATCCTTGCCATGCAGGGTCAGGACATGGCTTTGCAACTGTGACAGGAGAATGAAAGCTATGCTGGCCTCTGTCCCAGAAGAGACACTGAGGCCTGATCCCAGGAAATCATATGCTGAGCTGGCCTCTGTGGTGGCCTCTCAAGTTTAGCTGACCCAAGAACTGGTCCAAGGTGAATGGAACGACATCTGCTTGTCAACCATAGCCGCTGCCGCCCTCTTCCCAGCAAGTGAGGGCCCAGGATGCAGGCCCAAGAGCCCGCATGGCAGAACTCGCTTCCTTTGGCAATCCCTGGAGGTCTGAGCTGGAGATTCCAAGGAAAGGAAGAGTGCTTAATCAGAGCCCTGGGCTTAGACACTGGGCCACACCCAGCCTCCAAGCTCCAGGAAGAGCTGAACAGGTACTGCTCTGGGTCAGATCTGCTCAGCTGGATGAGTGGTGGTGGCCGGTCTGTTGCCAGGAACTCTCTGCTGCCCTGAGCCTCACCCTTGACCGAGCACCTGGCAGAGTCTCAGAAATGGGTCCTGACCCAGAGCCTGTTGCTACCCTGGGAGGGACAGTTAACTCTTTAGGGTCTGTGATCAGGCCTTCAGGAGACCACCTGCCTTTCATCCTTTGGCTTGTGCCTTCTCTCCTGTCCCTGCCACTCAGAAGTGAGCAAGGTTGGGTGTGAAGAATAACACAAGCAAGAGATGGGCCAGTTCCCCAGGCTAGCCCAAAAGTGAGGCTCAGGAAAAGGGTGGGAAGGGAGTAAGGACTCAGACCCCACAGATACCTACCCACAGTCCTCTGCTTCAGATTCCAGGAGGTTCTCAGGCCTGAGTGATGTTCCTGGGCCCTGGCTTTCTGGTTCAATGACCTGTGAGCACTGGCCTTAGTGACCCCATTGTGTGGCCACCTGAATGACCTGTGGAATGTGACTTCCATGCTAGCCTGTGCTGCCCTGCCTCTTCGGGGAATGTATTTTCACCTTCCTTCAGTGCAGAGTAGGCTAGAGTGACCGTGGTGGCACCCAGGGGAGGTCAGCCAGATGGCTCTGTTCAGCCCCCAAAGCCTGGCAGGTTCCTGGGAAATGCTCTCTGGGGACCTGACTTAGAGGTTATGATCGTGCATGCCAAATAGGCCAGTTCCACCTTGTCCTTCAGTCCAGGTCTGGTGCCAGGCCTGATGGCCTTCCCACCGAGCAGGGCTCAGTAGTGGCTTCACATTTGATGCCATTAGCATCTCAAGGGTGGAGTTTCTGTTTCAGGCAAAGACTGCCTCCTCCAGGAAGTCCTCCTGCTCCTAGCTGTGCCCTCCTCAGCTGATGACCTCTCTCTGCCTTTGGGCACATGCTCTGCCACAGGGTGTCACAAGATCTTCATAGTTCATAGCCCTGGGATGGGCTAAGGTCTGGGTATGTAGCTTTTCAAGGCCTTGAAAAGCGACTGGGTTATCCCAAATGTCATAGCTTGACTGGTATAGCAGTGATTGTGGAATGGGCATAGCCTGCTCCTTCCACATATGGTCAGCTCTGTGTCAGGGAGTGCTAGTATCTTCCATGTTCCCAGTGAAACCACCCAAGGCAACTGCCTTTGTGGAATTTCTCTTCATCTAGTAGTATGTATTTTTGGACTGTTCTGCAAGGTCAGATACCCCTGAGTGTGCAATTTTTAGCTGGGTAGCTGGTACCCACTGAATGTGTTGCATCTGTACAGACTGAAGGTCCTGGAGTGCCCAGGGCTGACTGTAGAAGTGGCAAATCCCTCAAGAAGAGGGCAAGACCCGTGGTGATCTCAGAATCTTAGT
Organism: Cricetulus griseus; assembly: GCF_003668045.3. Taxonomy (NCBI): domain Eukaryota; kingdom Metazoa; phylum Chordata; class Mammalia; order Rodentia; family Cricetidae; genus Cricetulus; species Cricetulus griseus. The sequence goes on from NC_048595.1 coordinate 11,031,296, forward strand.
AGCAGGTGGGGAAGATGGCAGGTCCTTGCGGTGGGTAGGGTAGGGAGAAAGTGGTACAAATGAGAGCTGGGTGAGAGAGCCCTCACACGCCCCCCCAAGAGTCCTTGTTTTAAGCAGTTAGGTGGTATTTATACAGGGATGGGAGCTGGGGAAGGGTGGCTACCCTGCTTGTGGCTTCCACGGTTCTCGAGAAAGAACAACACGTCGGAGTGTCCACTACTGAGCACCCAGGATGCTCCGTCACTGGAGAAGCACCCTGTAGCTCCTGTCATCCTCTCAGATACTTTCATCTCCTTTTACTGGGGATGGATAGAACCTCCAACAGGTCACCTGACTTGCTCAAAGTGATGCACGGCAGGCGCTAAAGTCAAGACCAAGTTGTGGGGCTCCCAAGTCTGGGTCCCTCCTCCCGTAAGTCCCCCAAGAGAAAGAATGTGTATGAAGTGAGTCCAACAGGTCTCATCACACCCTGCATTTGGCCAGTCACAAGGTATATCCATCACCTGCTATATTCAGCGGCCGTGGCTCCATCTCCTCAGCCCCTACTGCCACACGGACTTGGATGCTGGGATTTCAAGCAGGTGGTTCAGTAGCCACTGCACACAAGCCCTTCCTGGGAGGCAAAGGCTTCTTAAGATGGACTGGATGTGGTGAGTGAGACCAGGGAAGGGGCAGGTAGTGTGGGGTGTCAGCTGGGGTTACAGTGGCTGGGTTCAAATCCTCCTTGTACTTGATTTTGCAAATGGCAGGACCTCTCTGTCCATTACTGGTAGCACGGTTTTATGCTGCCCTTCCTGTGGTTGTTAACATGAAGTGAGATTATTTATGGAGTGGGAAGAGGTTAGACCAGCAAATATAGCAACTCTTTACTAAACATCACAAGCTAGGGCCCTATCGTGATGCTTTTGCTATCTCAGGGCAGACTGTAAATCAGTTAGGGTGCTTATTTAGCATGCGGGAAGTCCTGGGGTCCACACCGCATATGATATGGTGGCACACTCCCGTAATGTCAGTACTTTGGAACATTAGATGTTCATCCCCAGCTACATAGCAAGTTTGAGACCATCCTGGGATGTGTGAGACGTTGTTCCTTAAAAATAAACTAAGAAGGGCTGATTGTGATGGCTAAAGGAGTAAAGGAGCTTGCTGCCAAGCTTGACCCACCTAAGTTTGTTCTTCAGGACCAATTTGGTAGGAGAGAGACAACCCCTGCAAGTCGTCTTCTGACATCCACACTTGTGCTGTGGTGTGTGTGTGTGTGTGTGTGTGTGTGTGTGTGTGTGTGTGTGTGTGTGTGTGTATGTATGAGTACACACACAAATATATATAAATCTGTAACATGACTTTTTAAAATTTGGTTTTGAGACAGGGTTTCTCTGTGTAGCCATGGCTGTCCAGGAACTCACTCTGTAACTAGGCTGGCCTCAAACCCAGAGATCTGCTTGCCTCTACCTCCCAAGTGCTGGGATTAAAGGCGTGTGCCCCCCACCTCCCAGCTAGCATGACATGGCTTTAAAGAGCGGACAGTTTGTCTTGGACACCTGGAGAGTTGCAGGAGAACGAGGACTGTTGGATGCTGTGTAGGAACAGTGTAGGTCCAGCCCATGGACAGCATTGCTAGCCCTAGAGTGAGGCTGCCAGTGGGAGCCGGTTGTCAAGGAGGCAGGAAGGGGAAGCCATCAGCAGAGGTGGAGGCTGGATGCATGCACAGGCCATTAGGAGGTAGCCAGGGGTTCTGTTTGCTCCCCCTCCCCCCCTCTCCAGAATGTTTCTTCATGTGCCCCGACTGGAGTTCTGAAGCACACTCCTCCTCCTGCTCCCTCTTGTCCCCGTACTCCGAGGCTTCCCACGAGCACAGCGCTGCAATTTACAAAGGCACAAAAGGCCACTCTATTCTTTAGGGACCTGAGAAAGCCTATCTTTACCATGACTGGGAGGCACAGGCTTCTTAGAAATTGTCCTCATGCCTCGGTAGACTGGCAAGTGCAGAGGTGTTGGAGGGGAGCCACTAAATCATGGGTCACATCCTCAGTGACACCATAGGAGCAGAGCTTTTAGGCATCAGGTCCTCTTGCAGGAAGTCGTGGGACCTGGAGCAGTTGGAGAAGGCTGGTGTCTCCCAGGTGCAACTTTCTGTGGAAACCTTGGCAATTCCACATGACTCCCTAGTGGCTATATATCCTGGCAACCATGGCTCCTCTCATCCCCACAGCCCTTGGCTCTCCTGTGTAGCATTGTATTCCTGGGAGTCAGGCTGTGGGACAGGCATGGTAGTCTCTTCTGAGGAACAGGGATCTTGACAGGTCCAGGGAGGGTGGGCAGAGAGGCTTCTGGGAGAAAGTGACAGGACCCTGCTCGTTGAGAAGCAGGCAGGACTTGCTCTCAATTCCGAATGCTCAGCAGTGTCCTTATTTATACTGTCTGTTTCTGAAGTCGATTTTTAGATTGTCTACACAGCAAGGGCCTCAGCCCACAAAGGAAAGGCCAGTCACCCACCTGCGTGTTAAAACAATTGTGGGATACTGACTGAACTTCCTACTGGTCCATTTGGTTTCTTCATACAAACCAGAAAAGGCCCGTTATAGACAGAGAAGAAAGGATGGCTCCCCACATTGAACACAATCCTGCTGATGCCTAGCTGTCCACAGGCAGTGGTACCTACATGGGACCCCAGTTCTGAAAGAGGTGCAGCCAAGCACTAGACATGCTAGTCACAGCACCAGCTGCATCTCAGCTCACAGGCACTTTGGGGTAGTGCACACGCTGGGCAGCTGTCCAGACCAGTGCTGGGTAGGATTCATGACCATCTCTACTGCTGTGGTTGGTGTAAGGAAGAATCTTTGATTTTGTCCCAAGAGTCTTAGGATGAGCCCAGGTCTGGTGGTACAGGACTGTAATCCCAGCTACTCTGCAGGCTGAGACTGGAGGATAGCAAGTTCAAGACCCGTCTGGGGTAAGGGAGCTCCAGGCCACTCTGGATAATGTAGTGAGACCTCATCTCAGAATAAAAATCAAAAAGAGGCCTGAGGCTGTAGCTTGGCAGTAGAACATGTGTCTAGCATGCACAAAGGTCCCAGGTTCAGTCCCTGATACTGACCAAAAAATTAGGTGACAAGCTGTAGCCATGCCTTTCTGCTGAGTTCTACACCAGAGCCAAAGTTTGCTCAGAATAGAGACCACCCATGTGCTGGGCATGGTGTGCCTCCACAATGTAGAGCCTGAGGAGTAAAGTACCTGCCACAGGGGCTTATCCTGGCCACTCAGCTGTGGCATTCCTGAGCTGTTCCTGGTGTGAGGTGAGCACTTATTAAACTCCTACTGTATGCCAGGTTCAGTGATATACATGCTATCATCACAGTAGGCCTGCAGGATGGATTATATTATTACCCCTGCTCTACAATGGTGAACTGTGGCTCCAGGGAGGAAGGAGACTATACCAGAGACACCAGTGGCAGGTGGAAGAGCTCCGGTCAAGCCTCAGGCCACCTTCTGTCACGCTATGAAGACCAAACACCTGTCTCTGGACAAGTGAACTTTCTCTGAGCCCTTCAAAATCAGCCTTTGGATGGAGGAGGCTTGAGCCTGGGAAAGATGGCACTGGTGACCCATGACTGGTGACAGGTGGCCTCAGGGAGACTGAGGCACAAGGCCTATCTTCCCGTGATATGAGAAGTACCGATGTCAATTGAGGACACAGACTTCCCAAAGCTGACACAGGTGGTCTCCCAAGCAGGCTGTGGCCAGGAGCCCATGGCCTCTGCTTGGAACACTACGGATGCCCTCAAGCCCTGTGCCAGTTGCCCTGCAAATCACTCTTGATCATCAAAGCAAAAGGCCAGAAATTTGCTTTGGTTTATTGAAGGCAGCAGAGAGCCATCTCTTCCAGAAATGGGAAGAACACGCTGCAAGTCTCTTGAGAGCTCCACAAGCTCCTTCCCCCGTGCTAGGTGCCAGAGGCTATCATGAACATCTTCCGCCTGCAGCATTCATCGGTCGCTTGGGTGGGCTGCAGTGGGAGGCTGTGCACACCACCACCCCTGCTTGTCTCTCAGTCGGTACCTTCAGGATAAGCCCTGGACACGAATCCAGGACTAGAGCCTTGACTCAAAGTGTGACAACTGGACTTGACCCCAGGGCTGAAGCCTTGCTTGGTCCAAAGCTTAGAAATTAGATTCTATGAGTAAAAGGTTTTGATGAAGATGAAGTGAGAACAACCATTGGGACACACACTCCCCTCAGATTGGCAGACTGAGACCTGTGTCAACAGCTGTGCTCTGTCGGGGAGCCTTCAGGGACCTCACACTCACACGAGGTTGGTGGAGGGGAATCTCTGTGTCTAGCAAGATAGCCAACGAATCCAGTGATTTTCCTGTGAGTAAAGAAATCATCAAATAGGAAGCGAGTGACCGGATGCTGGTGGCAGGAGGCACTGGGTGAGGGGGAGGGAGAGGAGGAGGGAGGAGGAGGCAGGCAGGTTCAGACATTCACACAGCAGATTTGCCAGTGCTGTGGAAGTAGTAATTATGGAATCCTCGCCTCCAGCGTGCCCGGTGAGCAGTGAGCAAGTGAGGGCAGTGTGGGCAGGAGTGAGTGCATGAGCTAGGCCTGTGTCACATGTCTGTGTGTCAGGGTCACATTCTCCTCTGTGGGGAGCGGGTGAAGTCTTGAGTGAATGTGTATTGCTGACTTGGCACCTCCTCTTCATTCAGCTGTGTTTAATACATAGTGCTGAGTTAGTTTCCAGACTACTGACTTGTCTCCATCAGAGCACACGGTACGCCCTCTGCCAGCTCTTCTGTGTGTATCTGTAGTTTCTTCAGTGCCCGTTACTCCTGTCAGGTCAGTCATAAAGCTGGGCATATGTTCGTACTCCTCCTATGGGGTACACAGGACCTCAGGGGTGTAGATAACCCTGACATCGCTATTCTGGTGGGATCTCAATTCACAATATGAGCAGAGGGGTCCACCATGTGTTAATGGCTCTTGTGGGGCCTTGGCTGGTCACCTTCCTTGCACCCCAAGCATCGTGCCTACACTTACCTACCTCATTAATGCTCAGTCCACAGCCAGAACCTGCCGTCTGTTCTCTGTTGGGTTTAATCAGACTGGCAATTGCAAGCCTTCTGTCAGGTGTCAGGGCATAGATTGCCTGTCACTCATTCCAGAAATAGGGATTGGCATCTGCCACAAGCCAAGGCCAGAGTGGGTGACTGAGGGTGCTTCATCATGGTGAGCACAGGGTCCCTCTAGAGTAAGGGCCTTCAACAGAGACTGATGGGACAGTCTGAGCCCCAGGAGGCACTCACAGGCCTGACAGTGGCTGAGGGGATATAGGAACTGGAGACAAGCAATGGAGGGCAGTAATGAGAGGCACTGTGAAGTCCTGGAAAGGACTGTATGATGTGCCAGGTAGGTTGCTGGCAAGTGCCTCAGGCAGCTTTGGCATTGAGAACAGACTGAGGCCAGTCAGGGGCAGGTCATCCAGTCCTCTGGCCACTGTGGACTTTAGGTGGGGAATATCCGGATCAACTTGGAGGTCCAAGAAGGTATGGGGAGGGAGAAAGGAGGACCTGGTCTGGGAGAGGAAGAGGGAAAGGAGGAGGAGGCTGAGAGTGGGAGAGTCCCTCATGCTGAGGAGGCAGCTGCAGGCAGGCAGGGGCTGCCTTCACCTAATGTTTGATTCCACTCCTGGGTTACCCACACCATCATTTTCTCTCTTCCTCCCCTTTCCTGGCCTTCTCCAGGAACCACAGGGTACTCCCCTCCCCTGGGGCAGCAGGCCAGAGCTGGAATGTCAGAGTTATATACCCAGGCAGAGGCAGCATCATCTGTGCATTGCTATCTATGCCTCTGAGTCCCCCAGAACAGCTCTGCCAGAGGGATCGTACAAGCAGAATGACATGCTGTGGTCACTGTGGCTCCTAGGCTCTGCTTTCTACCATGCTGGAAAGCCCAGGAAGCCGGTGAACATTCAATGGCTAGGAAATGGTGCTGTTAGATTTGTAAGCACCTCCACCCAGCTGTGTCTATGACGTCCCCTTTTTATTTTATGTGTATGAGTGTTTACCTGTTTGTGTGTATATGCAGCGTGAGCATGCAATGCCCAAGGAGGCCAAAAGAGGGCATCAGATCCTCTAACTGGAGTTACAGGTAGTTAGTTGTGAGCTGCCATATGTGTCCCTGTGTTCTTCATATCTGTGGGTTTGGAGGCTCTCATGGCACTGAGCACTACCTCATTCACAAGGATACTCTTGACCTGGGGGAAGGGATGGTAGACAGTCAGATGCCCAGCTCAGACTGAGCAGCAGAGGCTGCCAGACTGACTTAGACCATGGGAAAAGGAAAGGATTTCCTAGGCCTGGCAGCTTTGGGCACACTCATGACACTGCATGCAAAGTCATCTCCTCTCCCCGGCACTCTGGGACTCTGTGCACATGACCTTTGTTGGTTGAGGCAGTTCATTCTGTCTGCCCACTAAGCCCCAGGCATGGGATCTAGAGTGACTGTGGCTGTTTTCCCATGGGACACTGAGAGAAGATGGTGTGACATTGGGTCAGTCCTCTGCACTCTGGGCAGTGGAGTTGCATAGCCTGAGTTCGTCCTAAGAGAAAGGGTCCAGTAACCAGAGCCTGGCCCATAGTCCTTTAGATGTTGCTTCTCTCTCCTTCCCTCCCAGGCTGTGATTTGTCACCAGTCCATAGTGTTGCACGTTTTGTTTGCACCGTTGGAGGCATTGGCACAGGTGGGCTTGCTTAGTTTAGATCTTGAATGTCTCTAAGGTACGTGTGCTGGAAGTGTGCTCCTGTCCTTGGGCACTGTGGTTAGAGGTGGTGTAACTTGTCAGAGGTGAGGCTTAGGAGAAAGTGTGAAGTCATTGGGTGTGTCTCCTTAACCTCTTCCTATGTTAGTTAACTCTTTGCTCCCCATGAAGTGGGAAGCTTGTTCTGCCATGTATTCCCACTGTGGTGCCCCTCAATGCAGGCCCAAAGCAATGAGCTTCACCTTCCCAGACCACGGGCCAAAGTAACCCTGTCCTGTGTAGATCACGTTTCTCCTGGTGTTTTGTTATAGCGAAATGAGGCTAACAGATTGAGTGTGTGGGCTCTGGCTTTAGTCCCTGGCTCTTAGCCCATCTACTCACCCTCACCTAGAGCTTGGGGTATTCCCCAGGCAGGGGATTCTGAGAACCCATCATGACGTGATTGCTAGATTCAAAGCATGGTTCCAGACTCCCAGGAATGGCATCAGTGGTCATAGCAGAGTTTATCTTGCACCTGACCTACCTGCAAGCCACAGCAAGTGCTGAGCCTCACCACAATCTAAAGTGTATGCTACCAGAACGAACAACAGCAGTACCCGCTGCAGAGAACACCTTTGCGAAGGAACTGAGCTGTCAGGAGTTAATGTTTAGCCAGCACCTATCTATCTGGACTCCACATGACAGTCTTATCAGCTGCCACACAGAGAAGAGGTCAGGAGGGATTCAAGCACCAGCTCAAAACCACAGAGCTTCTGATCCAGTTGTAGGCTCAACTCATTCCAAAGCCTGAGTTCGACCAAAGGGGAAGGGCCCAGTAACCAGAGCCTGGCCCATAGGCCAAATCCAGTTCCCCACCTATTTTTGTAAATTAAGTTTTATTGGCACACAGTTGTAGACTTACTTAATCTCCCTGTGCTCTGGGACTGCTTGTGTACTGTGTTGCAGAGGTAAGAGCAGTTACAAAACCAGGTGGTCTGTGGATTATTGCCCTCCAACTCTGTTCAGCCAATGTTTGCCAGCCCCCACCCTAAAACATGCTGGGTCACGGGCCAGCCTTCCTTGCACCTGGTAGAACCCATGTGTTGAAGCCCTAGTCCACAGGACCTTATTTAGAAGTGAGATCACTACAATTGTCCCAGAAGATGAAGCAGGCCCGAAGAAGGATGGGCCCCAGGGATCATGTGACTGGCCAAAGGGAAGGGATTTGGGTACAGAGTCAGGCCCAGGGAAATGCCAGGCCAAAATGAAGACAGGGATACAGTGTTGTATCAATGACCCCACAAAGGTCAAAGATGGCCACCAAACCACCCGAAGCAGGGAGTGGAAGGCTCATGGCAGCTCACTTCCTCCTTTTGATACAGTCAGGTCCCAGCCTAGGGAATGGGACCATCCATAGTGGGCAGGTCTTCCACCTCAGTAAGCCTAATCGCAATAATTCCCCCCTCAGTTATTCGATGCTCCAGCATTGTTCTCGTTTCTTCCTTAGAGTCAGAGGAAGGTCCCCCAGGTCATCTGGCCCAGCCACAGAACCTTCTAGCTGCTGCCTTTTGCTTACCTTCACACCCCCGCTTCTGCCTAGGGAATAATGGTAGTGTCTTCAGTTGTACCTGCCCTCAGGACTGGATGGGCTCACCCTGGGTCATCAGCATAAAGGTGTAACACTCTGCTGAGCTGTGTTGTGTGTCCTGGGCATCACAGCCTGAGTATCTCTGGGATTCTTCAATGCTCAGAACCCCATATTCCTTGGGGAAGCCAAAGACCCCAGGTGCAGCTCTCTGAGTGAGGAATGGCCACAACCAACAGTTTCTCCTCGTCTCATCTGGATGTCCCTTCTGATGACCATAGGGTAGCCTCATGGTGCTGCTCCTACAGAGGACTCAGGTTTGGTTCCTAGGATGGACACAAATGCTAGTAGTTCCAGTTCCAGGAGACCCGACACCCTCTTCTGTCCTCTGTGGGCATCTGCACGCCTAGAGTGTACATCTCATAAGCAGTCTTGCATAGACACAGTTAAAGGAAACAAAACCGGTTCAAGTGGCAGCTGTCCCTACTGGGCAGAATTCTCCTTGAAACCAGTTGCAGCCCTGCTGGCTTGATGGCAGTGCCCATGGCCTGTGCCCCACCCCTCTCTGTGCCCACTGCCCTCTTCTATGAAGCAACTGATGGTGCTGACTCTTGATAGCGCTGGGGTGTGGGGACAGGGATAACTGGGCCATTTTGAGCCCTTTCTTGGTTCCCAGAACATGTTTGTAAAGTCTGACCTAAGAGACCCTGTGTAAGGAATTCTCTCCCAAGACCAGAAGCAGAAGAGAGACCATTGATGGATCTGTATGTGTGGCATTGGAGCCTTGCCTGAAGGACAGGGGATTGTTTTGAGTGAACAGGACTCGTGTAAACAGGCACTTCCAACAGACTAGGGAGAGAGGTGTTGGGCTAGGTGGACCTGTAACAGAAGGCTTCCTCTAAGGTGTGGGCAGAGTTCAGGTGTGGCTACCTCACCTGCCAGGGCTTGCCCTGGGCATCTCAGGGCATCTCCCTCAGCTCTGCTTTGGTCTTGGCGTGTGGAAGCAAGTTCGCTGTCTGGGGTATCTTCAGTAAGTGTGCCCCTTGACAACGGGCCTACTGAGCTGGGTCAGGTATCAGGGAAGAGACCCAATAAAAGAACAACTTAAAGGCCATAGCCCTTGGTGACTCAAGTCTGTACCACCACACACAGTACCACCTCACCTCCCTGGGGCTCTGGGCTGCCTACAAGGGGCCTTTGCTGGCTTAGGGGGTTACTCTCATATGCGCATGAGTGTAGACACCTCTATGTGTACCCAGAATGTACATGCACACGCATTTATACTTAAACACTGACAACAAGTAGACTTGAGGCCCAGGGGATGGCGAGACAGTGGATTTCCTACCTGGGACAGCATGCCCCCCCATGGCCGAGACACCCCTGCCAGGTGGTGACAGATGACAGAGGTTGCTCTGGGAATGATCCCCTTGGAGCTCCACAGATTGTCTTTGTATTGGGCCAGTCACTCTTAGCCGACACTCTGCAGCTTTGCTAGTCACATACACTGCTCCAGATCATTGTCGCCTTAGGTGAGGACTCAAGATAAAATTGTCATCCCAAGCCACACCTCCATCTCCACTCCTATGCTGTGGGAAAGGCTGGAGCCACAGACATGGCTGTGGCTGTGCCTCCATCAGCTCCACAGAATGAAAGGGAGCCAACTCCAGCATGTTCATGGGCTCCACTCTCTTCTCCCTAGGCTCCCACTCATCCTAAGAGCCTTGCGTGTCAAGGGCATAGCCACCCATTTACATTCTCTCAGCCCCAAAACTCATGACCCAGGGTATGTTCTCCAGAACCGTACTTCTCAAAGTGTTCCAGTCTGTTGCTCCCCTTCTAAAGTCAGAAGCTTGCAGACTTTGTCTTAAGTGGTTGGGTCTCAACCCCTGGCCTTGTGCTGCCATCAGCTGTGGTGTGGCCCAGAGGCTAGCTAGAGCCAGCCTCGTCTGTAGCACTTCATAGTGCCCTCACTAGACAACAGAATTCAGTGTCCATGGCCCCAGCGTGAGAACACATGGGGACCGTGCTTTTGTATTTCTGTGGGGCTCCCTCCACCCAGACCAGCCCATGGTGATTCACTCTTCGTTTTTTTCTCCTCTGTCCTTTGGGATGGGTCTTGAAACACTGGCTTTTTGAGCTACTGGGTGTGTGGCTGTCTCAAGGGCAGGGTGACAGCTTAGTCATCTGTACCATCAGCCTAGAATGGGTGCTCCAGGGCCATAGAGAATGGACAGCAAATCTGCAGCATCCCTACTGGCCTCCCCTCCAGGGCCCCCTGATATGCCACCTTGGGTTGGGGGTAAGGGACTGTGACAGCTTGAGTTTGTAGAGCGAGCAAGCGCACACGTACACGAGAGAGAGAGAGAGAGAGAGAGAGAGAGAGAGAGAGAGAGAGAGAGAGAGAGTGTGTCCTTTGTGCATTTGGCTGCCAGCTAGCCCCTCTGTGTCCCTCCTGGAAGGAAGTGTTGATCTTCCCAAAGACAAGCCACTTTCAGGAAGAATTCTGAAACCTCCCCTGCTCCGTCCGTCCGGCACCTTAGAAAGAGACACACTTGTTAGCTCCCCACGTGACCCATCGCCCACCTTCCTGTCTGACCTCATCCCAGTCCTCTCCCATCAAAACTGGGTCACCGGCCCTTTGCCCTTTCTGTCCCACTGACACCCAAAGGCCCTTCATTCCTCAGGACACCTGTATGCTTTACTGAGTCCACAGCCCAGAATGTTCTTTCCCAGCATTCCTTGCCTCCTGCTGTGCCTGGCTCTTCCTCATGCTTCACAGACTCTGCTTAAATGCCACCTGCTCGGTAAGGTCCTTGTGGAACTTTTTGTCCCTGGAGAGATCTGCCTTAGGGGCTGCAGCTCTCCCAGCCCTACTGGAACCCCCTCCCTAGCTTGTTCGACAGGTTTGGACTGCTCTCTGCACTGGAGATGGTCTTAGGACGATTGGCTCTTGCGGCCAAATCCTTGTATTCCCAAAGTACCCCAGCAAAAAGCCTGCTGGAGAGAGAATGGGAAAATGTCCCACTCTGCAGCCCCCAAGACTGGAGAGGCTGCAGGCTGAGACCTGCCTCCTGGGGCTGGTCTGACCTGATTGGGTGCCTGGGACCCAGCTTTCAAAAACAGAGGCATCCGTCCAACCCCATCCAGTCCTAGCCCGAGCACTGAGTTGCTGTGTGGCTTTGAGAAAATGGTTTAACCTCTCAGCTCCACCTTTCTTATCTGCATTCCTATCCATAATAATTCCCCTTGCCAGTACAGTAATGGATGAAGCCGGTGAGAGACAGCGAGCACGGGGTGGGCATGTTACCCTCAGTAATGAGCTCGGCCCAAGGGTTTGGTTTAGAAAGGAACAGACAGGAAGTAGAACTGTGAGTCTGTGGCCAGGAGTGAGGCAGGCCTTGGACCTGCTCCAGCCTTTGATCTATGCCTTGAGAGTTCCACAGCTGGCATGCAGCGGGGTGGGAGGTAAGCTCTCCCCGGTTCAGGGTTGACCGACTCAATGATAGTTTTTGTTTTAAAAATTGGCCCGCAGAGTTTTAAGGATTATGTGCCATGGGGTATCTAGGTTCCACTCTGCCTCTCCCCAGAAATGATAAGACAGAGCGACTACCCACCCGGAAGATGAGGCTAGGGGAGAAATAGTCTTCAGGGTGATGGCCACTCCTTCTGGGAGTGGGCCTAGTCCTAAATCCCCACAGCACCCCAAGAGGGAGGCAGTTTTATTGGCTCCACTTTAGGTAGGGACACTGAGGCAAGGAGAGTTGAAAAGACCCCACCCCACCCCTCCCGCCACTCCACCACCCCCCATCCTGGTTCAGTTGGCACCTGGGTTCACATCTAGGCTCTGATTTCACTCTCAGTGCTTATTGAGTTCACACGCTAAACTTCAGTGGTTTGGTGAAAGTAGAAAATACGTGCATGGGTCATAGTGTCAGGTGAACCTTATTTGGAGGATAAATACAACCTGGGATAACAGACAAATCCTGTCCCCAGGGAAGCTCACACGTGTGTTTACCCTTTCTCTCTGTTCCCTCCTGCCCGGTGCCTGCAGCCCCAGCCACTGGCCACTGGCCAGGGCCTGACCTTGGCCTTGAGCTTCAGGAGAACTCCGGAAATGCTTTTGGCTGCCCCAGCAGGGCCTCGCTTGCAGACGGGGGCTCTCTCCAGCACCCCTTGCCAAGCCTTTCATGTCCGGCCCTCGCTTTATTTCACAAGAGCCCCAACATTTGTTTAGCAACGGAGTGGTATTTTTAGAGCTTGTAAGTAATGCTGGGCTTCGAGGAACTGCGGGCTGACACAGCCACAGCTTGAGCCAGGCTTAGATGAGAGGGCGTTACGTGTGTTCCACCCCTGGTCAACCATATTCTGTCGAATGCCGACCTACCAGCTGTCCTGTCCCACAGGAACACACCTGCCCCGATGCCCCCGGAGCTGTCCACGGTGTGACCTAATGGCTATGCGACCTCTTGTGATGACAGAGCCTATGCAGATGCCATTGATGACCTAGATACAGTGGCTCAGTCATTTCGAGGGCCCTGGTAAGAGAGAGGCAAGATTAGAAAGGTAGAGCAGCTATAGTGAGGCCCATGAAGGTGGAAGAGACCCAAGTCAAGGCTGCAGGCACTTACAGAAATTGGGAAGGGTGGGAAGTCGGCTTTTCCCTCGAGCTACAGGAAGGAAGGAGCGTAGCTCTTCTCCTCACTTAAGCCTAGGGATGAATGCACTTTGGACCCCTAGAATGGTAAAGTGGGAAGCCTGTGCTGCATTTTTGTCCCAGCAGGTTAGAGATAAATGCTCGCACAACATTCCTCCCTACTTGGAGGCGCTCCCCACTGAAGGTCCGCTGGGGCAGTGCCTGTACAGAAAGTGTAATGAGGGATCCAGGCCAACAGTGACCAAAACTCATTGAGCTACTCTCGGACATACACAGGCCCATTCTTTCTCTCTGCAGCTGGTGAGAGTTTTTTGAGAACATAAAACTCCCAGCTCAGGCCCTGGCCTGCAGCAGGAACTCAAAAATTCCTAGGGCTTAGGTGCTCTGGCTTCTCTACAGAGAAAGAAAGGGGCTGGCCCAGTGGCTAACTGACCGTACTCTGACACCTGGATTTGAACCCAGCTCCCCAAGCCAGGGAAGTTGATGGGGCTGTGTAGGTCAGGGAGAGTAGCTGTTGGCCTAGATCACAGAACCTCTGGGAAATAGGACCTAACTGGCAGGTGTAGGCCACCAGGATGGGCCTTGAGGGTTCTTGCCTGGCCTCACCTCTGTTCCCGCTCTCTGCTTCCTAACCCGTCCAAATGTGAGGAGTTACAGCTTTGAGTTCCCACCGTGGCAGGTGGACCCACCCCAGCTGTTGTGCCTTCTCTGTGATGGACTAACCCCCCCCCCCAAAACCATGAGCCCAAATAAGCCCTTCCTCCCTTAAGCCATATTTTTGTCATAGCAATGAGGAAAGTGACATTCTGATACACTGGGGTCTAACTCTAGTTATGAGGAACTTACCTGTGTTGCCTTCACCTCAGGGATGATGTGGGGGTGACCTGACCACTACAATCTAGAACCTTTTTTTTTTAAGGCGGGGTCTGTGGTAAAATGCAGAGTGCCCTCATCATCCATTGTCTGTTGTCATCACTGCTGTTCTGTTTGGTAACTTGTGTTTGGGGTGTGGCTCAGAGTTGGCTGGTCCTTCTGAGGCTCGGACGCATCTTGACTCCAGTGTTATCACAGGTTTCAAATGTGCTCTGTGAAACTTACCTACCATGTGTATTGAATCACGCATGGGTTACAATCTACTTGTATACTAATATAAAACACTTAAAAAGCAGAAGTAGACGCTCTCTGGTGGTCTGGTGGTTAGGATTCGGCGATCTCACGGCTGCGGCCGGGGTTCGATTCCCAGTCACGGAAGCACGCTACTCTCTTGGGGGCTGGAGAGATGGCTCAGAGGTTAAGAGCACTGACTGCTCTTCCAGAGGTCCTGAGTTCAATTCCCAGCAACCACATGGTGGCTCACAACCATCCGTTATGAGATCTGGTACCCTCTTCTGGTGTGCAGATATACATGGAAGCAGAATGTTGTATACATAATAAATAAATAAATAATCTTAAAAAAAAAAGCAGAAGTAACAAAGAAAAGAAACCCCTTTTTGATAAGGCATCTCCCCATAAAAGGTTGTTTCCTCTTAGTCCCTGTATCCTGAATATGTGGAAGGGGCGTGTGCATGAAACTCAGAGATGGAGCCAGCTGAGTCTGTCTGAGCTATGGGAGCCTGTGCTGATCCCTTAGGCTGGCCGTGCCTTAGTTTCCCCCATGCACATAGTCAGGATAAGGGTCTTTCAGCTTTACCAGGCTGGCAAGGGCTGAGAAGAATGTACCAAAGATGTTGGCAGAGTGCCTGTCTTATAGTCAGACTTTCCTTCGGTACCATCAGCTCCCCGTAATGACATGGAGACTTATTATTAATTATGAAAGCTCGGCCAATGGCTTAGGCTTGTTTCTAACTAGCTCTTATAACTTAAATCAACCCATGTCTTTCAATCTATGTTTCTTTACATGGCTCGGTTACCTTTATTCTTTACTGCCCATGCTGCTTTCTCTGTGTCTCTGCCCTTATTCATCCAGGGTCCTCTGTGCCTGGAAATCCTGCCTGGCTGTTGGCCAATCAGAGTGACACATCTTCATAGTATACAAAAAGATTATTCCACAGCACTACCCAGCATGCCCAGAGCCCCGGATTCTGTTCCTAGCACTGCATGAACCAAGCAAGCATGATGGTGCGTGCCTGTGAGCCCAGTGTTGGGAGTCCTGGGCCTGCTGTTGTGGCTCATTGCTCTCTTAGAGTTTGGAACCCAAAACCTCCAATGTTCATTGGTTGTGTATCTTTGAGCTTGTTAGTTTTGGCTCCTGCCTTGGTTTCCTGGCTTGTGAAGTGGGGCAGGAGGGATAGCTGTCAGACCTGAGGTCAATCCCTAGAGTCCCTGTTTAAAACTCCCAAGTGTGGGAACAAGGGCTCATAATCACAATGCTAGGGAAACGGGGACAGGTGAGTCCCCCGCCTGTCACATCCTGCCTAGTCTACTTGGAGAGTTCTGGGCCTGTGGAAGACCCTATCTCAAAAAAGGCAAGTGGGTGGCCCCTGAGGAATGACACCTGCTGGCTGTCCTTTAGCTTCTACACACACACACACACACACACACACACACACACACACACACACACACACACACACGTCTATACACCTACACAGGTTCCTGCAAACACATGGACTGTACTCACACATGTACCTGCACACATACATGCAACTGTATGCACACAGATTGGCGTAATAATAGAGCTTCCAACTAGATCAGTTGCCTGTGCTAATTAAACCACTCGTTCCAGGCACTAAAATGTGCTATGCACTGGGTGTGGCCCCAGGCACCCGAGAGCCTGGCCTTCTACAGTGCCGTCGTCCATGGCCAGGATCCTCCTGGGTGGGAATGCAGAACTGAATTTTTTCCTCTGGTCTCTGCTGGAGGCCTCACAGCCTCAGAACGGTTGAGGAGAGTGAACACACAAGCCCAAGCCTAGCCTGGGAAAGGTACAGAGGCTCTGTGACTCTCATCTCAAAACTGAGGTTGCTGTCCCAGACAGATGGATGCACCTTGGAAGGGATCACTGGCAGGATTTTTTTTTTTTTAAGATTTATTTATTATGTATACAGTGTTCTGTCTGCATGTATGCCTGCAGGCCAGAATAGGGCACCAGATCTCATTATAGATGGTTGTGAGCCACCATGTAGTTGCTGGGAATTGAACTCAGGACCTCTGGAAGAGCAGGCAGTGCTCTTAACCACTGAGCCATCTCTCTAGCCCTGCCTTTCTCTTCTTAAGTAAGCTTGGAAAGCATTTGGGCTGCCTACACAAAACCCTCTGCCTCAGAACCTGCTACAGGAAGGGAGTATTGTCCACTGGGGTCTCTGAGCCATCTCTCTAGCCCCTCACAGGTGGGATTTAAAGTAAATATGTCATGAACTGGCCCACTCACCCCAGGCCCTAAAGTAACTCACATTGTACTCATCACTTCCTACTTTTTCCTGAGCCTACATGTTAACCCTGAAGATGACTGGTGCCGGGTAACAGCTGTCCCAGTCTTTCCCCTGACAATGAGTGGCATCTCAGGGGACCTGCACGGCACAAACAATGTTATTTGCCTAGGCAGTGGGGGAGCCATCCTGGCCATACCGGGGGCTGGAGGATTGAAGATCAGAGCTCAGGGGAGCTTAGAGCTTCCAGCCCTTATATCCTGAACTGTGCTCACAGATGTGGTTCTAACACACCAACCCAGGGACCAGCCTCTGGGGTCCTAGTGAAACCAAAAGCCAGGACTGAGCTACAGGCTTGCCTGGCATGTGAGAGGTCTCGGGTTCCATCTCCTCCACACACAAAAACCAACAGCCATCAAGAAAAGGCCAAACCCTTTAGAGTGTGTAAACCTTGTGTACTCTCCGTATCTTGTTTAAACGAAGGAGGATTCCACGAGGCTGGGGGAAGGGGTGGGAGGAGGAGGGAGGCCCTCTCTCCCTGCGCAGGGGATACTGACCTGGGACTGCCTTGCATGAGTACCTTGCTAATAGAGCCGCTAAGGCTCACTCAGTTATGATCATCCGGGGATGGATGGAAGCCAGGAAGGCCTGGGCCGGGCAGGTCCTAACGGTGGTTCAGCTGTGTGCGGTGTGACTCTCTGTGGAGGAATGGTGTCTTTTCCCCATCTTTGTTAATACTGGATCCTTTGTGCAGCACTGCCTGCCGGGGGTCAGAGTAACGTCCAGTGGGTTGGACAGAGTGTGAGAGCCTCTCACTCACCCTGTTGTTCGTCACTCTCCAGATACTTACTTGCCACCCACTCTGTTCCCCCACACTGTTCCAGAGGCCGGTGATACAGCAAGTGACAAAATAGCCCTGGTGGCCAGAGCTTGGTGCTAAAGAAGAAACAACAGCAGGGAAGGATGGGCTATGCCAGGGATGGCAACTTTAGAAACTTCCAGAAGAAATGGACACTGATAATCTGTCCTCTCTTGGTGCCTCCTGGGGCCAGGCTCTGCTGGGAACAGCCTTAAAATCATAGAGAGGGGTACCCTACAGGATTCGGGATCCAGGACACGAGGCATGGATGGGAGCCCTGCATCAAACACCGGTGTAACCTTGAGGCTGTTTGTGGCACCACGGCTGTGCACACCAGGTCTCAAGGGACAGACAACAGCACCTTCTGTCATTTGAGAAATGTACTGAGCTAGTACTTGCAGAACGCTTGCAGCAGTGGCCAGCCCGTGTGCAAGCCCACACATGGTCACATCTGGACTGGTATCATTATCCCCATTTGTTGTTGAGAAAATCATTGTGTAGGATCCGCAGCTGGGATTTGAACCCAGAGTCAGCACTCTTAGTCCTCCAGGTGATTTCTAGGGCTAAGAACTCAGAGCCTGCTTCTCAGTGCTGCTGTGCCTTGTGAAATGGGCCCATTTTGCAGATGGAAATGTCAAAGCCCTGTGCCAGGAAGGTGAATGGTGGGCTTGATCTCTGGGTTCTGTCTGGCCTTGCCGCTGCCCAGGCTGTCCGTGTCTGGACTCTGGAGACGGAAGTGGGACAGGGGAGGGGCTCAGACAGAACCTAGCAGGATGCAATGGGGCTTGGCTGGCATCCATGGGGTGGTGGGCGGCCCCTTCAGACCTGTCTCGCTCACTCTGTTCTCATGGTGGTTTACCTGCTGAGCTCAGAGAGCTCTCATCACCCACTCAGGGCACTTCTTTCTTTCTTTCTTTCTTTCTTTTTTTTTTCTTCTGGAAACAGGTATTCATGTAGCCCAGGCTGGCCTCCAGTTACAATGTAACTGAGGATGAACTTGAACTTCTGATCCTCCTGCTAATACCTCCCAAGTTCTGGGATTGCAGATTGCACCCCCATATCCGGTTTATGCAGTGCTGGGGATTGAACCAGGGCTTTGTGCATGCCAGGCAAGCACTCTACCACCTGAGCTACAATACAACCCCAGCCTATGACAGTTGCTAAAGAATCGCTTCTAAGTGTAGCTTGCACAGGAGGTTTTTCCCACCACTAACAACACTGGGATCTTCTCCCAGCACAGAGGCTGGAGAGGGGGCGGGGCACTAGTGGGCAGTGATTGGCAGCAGGTGAAAGTGCCATGTCCTCACCCGGCCTGGGTGGCCCTGGCAAGCCAGCTGAGCTCTGTCCTTCCGAGCTCCAGAGCCGAGAAAGCGTCTCCTGCCAACTCCCCCTTTTAATACAATAACCATTTTGCCAGGAAGACTTAATGAGAGGCCAGGAAGCATGTCTCGCTTTGAGGTTGTGGCAGCTCACTGCTTCCTGGAGGCTGTGCTCCAATCCCAGCACAGCAACCGGCCTCGCCACCTGATACACCCTGAGTCTGGGCCCCCTACGCTGATGCTGGGTGCAAGGTTGCCAGGGTCACAGAGAAGGATGTTTTGCACGGCAAACAGTTGCAGGGTCACTCGGGGTCATGAAGGCCTCAGTTAGGCCTGAAAGTGGGAGAGTGTGACTGTCAACCAGCTGTGTGAGCAAAGGCCATTCAGACCCGCAGAGCCTGGCTTTGCCCTGTGACCTTGTAGCACAGATAAGAGCACCATGAGTGGATCATTTGGGGTAAGGACTGATGATGCTCCTTATGTTTGCAGAGCATGTCACCAAGGTCATTTCATGTCACTGAGGTGATTACATGTGAGCCTTCAAACCCAGATCAGGCAGGATCAAAGGTCAGAGGTCAAGGATTTGCAAGCCCCCTCTAGTGCTGGGAACTGGCCCTAACTCTTAAGACCATTAAAAAAAGTATCACCACACCTTACGGCTTCCAAGTTCAAGTTACTGCTTTTTGTCCTGTTACCCCAGCTCCTCAGTGGTTCCTGTGCAGCATTCAGACAGGGCAGTAGCTGGCAATATAGTTGCTTCCACCCCCAGCTCATCATAGGTCCCGTGTCCCCTCCTTCACCCTCCTTGTTTAGTCACTCAAGGTTGTTTGTTTGGGCTGTTACTAGCCCAACTTCTGTGATTCCCCTCTGGAACTTCCAGCCGGAAATTCTTCACTCTCGTTTCCCTGAGCGAGCGGGAATGCTTTTATCCTGCACGCTGACTCAGCACTTTCTCGGTCCAGGCCTGCAAAGCGGAAAGCAGCCAGCACCCCCCTTTCCCAGCCTTATTCAGCCCCACCCGAGCCATGCATGGTCTTTAAACCTGGGCTGAGGCTCAGTGCCACTCCCAAGACATGCCCGGACACATTTCATCCCAGTCACTCCCCACTCTCAGACCCCTTTACAATAATAATAAAAGTGGTGCCGGGCCCTCATTCCAAGGAAGAGCCCTGGCATGTGGCCACCTCAGCTCCTGAAGCCTTAGGAAGGAAAGGAAGCCCTGTCAGGCAGGGGCCCCTGGCTCAGGGGTCACTGTGTCTCTCATACACACCACCCTGCTGAGCCAGGCCCTGTCATAAAACACAGCAGCTTGGTGCAGGTACATCAGGGGCTGGTGCTGGGGTGCCAGTCTGCCAGCCCAAGGGGCAGAGGGCAGAGATAACAGATGGCCTGATAGGGCAACTTTGCATAAACCTAGAACGTGCCAGCACCTCCGCCAGCCTTGGTGGTAGAGCTTTTTATTAGGGCAAAATTCACTCATTCACAGAGGCTCATGCAGTGATGTCATCAGTCTGGTACCTGCCATTGGCCGTGCCACCTCTGTCACTAATTCTGTCCCACCCCTGCCGGCTCCACCCTTTTCGTGTTATCTGGAAGCGGGTCCCAGCCACGTGGTAACATGTCACGTCTTTGCATTTGTAGCTCTAGAAGACAAAAACCTCTTTCAGAACCAGAGTCACCAACATCCACGTGACAGAAATGCTCAGCACATATAAACTTACTTTATTCATTTGTTGGTTTTTATTTTGCTGGAATCAGGATCCAAGTTCTAGACTTAAAGTTTCAGTGTCGTGTGCGTGAGTGTGACCATGTCTATGTATGCACACATGTGTGAGGTCAAAGGTCAACAATGAGCCATCTTCTTCAACCACTCTCCACCTTAGTTTTTGAGATGGGATTTCGCTGAACCTGGATCTGTCTATTTCAGCTGTCTATTTCAGAGCCACCGTGGCCTCTGCTGGTTGAAAATGAGGGAGGCCTCTCCTTCTTCCTGAGATTTCTTGGATCATGTAAGGATTCAGACATTATGTTGGCCTGCCCCTGTCACCTGGCAGAATGCACTGGGGCAGTACCCTGGTCACCCCAGGGTTCCATGGCTGCATAGTTTGCATGAAGATGCAAAGGACTCCTTTAAAAGAAAGACCCCACCCACTTAGCTCTCTTTGCCTGCTCCTCTCTTTCCCTGTCTCTTTCCTGCTGTTCCCCTGGGACAGACAGGACTTTTCCTGTCTCCCTCTTATCTCTTTCCCTCCACCTTCTAATAAAACTTCTCACTTAAGCTCTGTTTGCCTGGCATGTTTGTCCCTCCACCTCGGTCACCCTCACCTGCCACGGAATCCGCCAAGGTTCCCCTCAAGCTTATTCATAATAGGCCATGCATGGGGTTTTCCCACGTCACACTGACCACGACCCTCCCTCTCCTTTGACAGCCAGCCCCCCCCGTCCCCCGTCCCTCCCTCTCCGTCTCTTCATTTCCCCTCTTCCTTGTGTCAGGCTCTCATGTAAGCCAGGCTGGCCTCAAAACTTAACTATGTAGCTGAGGATGACTTTGAACCCCTGATTCTCCTGCTTCTGCTCCCCGAAATGCTGGTACCATAGGCATATGCCATTACACCCAGTTTATGTGGTACTGGAACTTGAACCCAGGGCTTTCATACGTGTTAGGCCAGTATTCTACCTATGGAGCTACATCCCAGCCCCTCTAAGCTTTTTGCTAAACATCCCCAGCATCCCCCAGGTTTGGGAGCAAAGTCCAGCATGGGAATCAAGGAAGCAGACAGAGTGCAGGACCACACTCACCATAGGAATGGTTCCCTCCAGCCAGCCCATGGAAGCAGGCTGAGTCCCAGCATACCTCCCTGGAGCACGCACTGACTGCCCCAGGACCTCCCATGCCTTCATTGAGACTAAGCTCCAGCTACGTGGAATCTCTTGTGGTGCCCCCACCATCTCAAGTACTCAGGTATCTGTAGCCACACAAGTACCACCCTGCCCCAGAAACGAGGCCAATTCTGTTTCCCCAAAGGCAGGTTAGGACATTCTGACCCCTACCTCTCTGCCACATGCATCCCTACTCCCCTCTCCTCCCCCACCCCACTCCCTACCAGGCAGGCCTGCCCTTAGGATCCTGGAAGATCAGACAGTAAGTCCCAGTGCAAAATATACATGACATCAGGTGGGAAAAGCTTTAGGGGAAAAAAATGAAGGGGAGAAGAACAATGAGTTGAGGAGTGTCTGGAAACGACAGTTTCAAGGGGGCAAAAAGAGCCAGTGACAGTGTGTGATGGGGGGAGGGGCGCAGGACGAGAGCCATGCAGAGTACAGGGTAAGCAATGCACGTCAGGCAGGGTGAGCAGTAAGTGGCCCCTTGGAGAAATGGGTTTTTTTCTGCCATTTGGAAGGGCTCTCTGGCCATTGGTTCATTTGGAAGGGCTCTCTGGCCATTGGTTCATTTGGAAGGGCTCCCTGGCCATTGGTTCTTTTGCTCTCACCGCAACCCCTCCCTGAACAATGGAGGAACCGGGAAGATGGGCCACCTGCCATGAACTTGCAGCAACTGGAGCCACTTTCAGGAGAGGGGTCTGTCATGGGGACCCACCAACTCAGGCTCAGGTGCCAAGCACCGATTTGCTCTTGGGACCAGGAAAAGGGCCACTGTTCTGTGGGCCTTTGGAAAGTGACTCCTGGTGTCTGCAGGACCAGCCAGCCACATGGCGGAGCTATAGGGAGAGACTTTGTCTAAGGCCTCCTGCACCCCACTCCCCACCCCCATGAAGCTGATCCTTGAGTCCCACCTGAAAGGAGCTTCTGAGAAAGGCTGAGAGTACCTTGCCCACCGTGGTACACTGTGGCCACAGCCAGCTGTGGTCCCTGCTCTCTGTAACTGTCACCTTCCTCAATGTCAGTTCCTGACAGGCCAAATCCCTACATTAACCAGCCAAGCTCTGCCAGTAACTTCTCAGTGAGGCATTTCTAGTGCCAGCCCTGTGCCACCAGCATGGAGGGCTTCTGTCACTAGCTGCTGTGCATCACTGGCCTTTGTCCCTTCTCAAAAGCCAGTCTCCTGGAAAATCTTGGCACATGCCCCCAGCTTAGGGCAAAGGGGGCCGGGTAAAGAAAAGGAATCGTCAGTTATGTGGGGGCTCACAAGGAAGCAGAAAGCAGGAAACCCCACCACCCAGAGGAGAGAGCTGCCTTTTGCTGACACCAACTTTGCCTTCCAGAAATTGTCTCCTCTCTGCTACCTCAGGACCTTTGTACGTGTTCTTCTCCTACCCGAATGTTCTTTTCTCCTCTGCTGTGGTCAAGCTTTGCCACCCTTCTCCTGGGGATCTCCTGTGTATTTACCTCTCTATGCACACCTCAGGGTGCATTTAAAGCTTAAGCATTGTGCTTCGGTAATAGTTAAAAGGGTGACCTGTGTGTGTCTCACTCCCTTGTGATGGATTTCCCTCAGAGTGGAGCTGTGTCCTGCTTGCCCACAGTGTCAAGGCCCATTAGTAACAAGGCTTTCTAGCAATAATGCTGGGTCTTGCAGGTACGCAAGTTTTAGTTCCGCATGATCAGATTTAGAGTTTTTGAAGTTCTAGGGGATACCCCAGTGTCACCCCAATATACTGTCTCATCCAAGCCTGTCTCTAGGTCTTAGGAGAGCCCAGGCTGGCTGCTCTCAGAAGTGAACTCTCCATCCATAGACGTAGATGAATTTCACAACCACTGACTCATTTGAACTTATCCATCTCCCCTGATCCTTGGGGTCTTCAGGGTCCCCTTCAGTGACCTCCCTGCCCTGCCCAGCCTTTTCTTTCCTGGCCACCTTTTGAGCTCTTTCTCCCTGTCGGGCAAATCAAAGACCCACAGGCCCGTTGCTGTGTTCACCTGTAATTTTACAGGAGCTTTTATCAGTCCTAAATATATATTTAGTGACAGGCTTGGCTAATCTTTCAATTTAATTATACTCATTTACATGTAAATGTATAATCACTGTTATATCTGGCCATGGCAGTCTAAATATTTTATAGAGATCTTAAGTACAGTAGACTTCCAGTATTGCCATGAAACTCCCATCGCCCCCAATTTAAAAGCTCCCCCCCCACCCCCACCTTGGCTGGTAACATCTGGTTCCTAGGGTAATAGCAAAGAAGCAGGGGATGGGGGTAAGGAGCTATGACAACCTGTCCTATGGCTTCATGGCCTGGTGTTACCTGTCACCGTCAAGGGCATTGAATGGGAGATTCCCAAGACAAAGACGAGACCACAGAGATGCTGTCCTATAGAGTTGATTACAAAAAAAAAAAAAAACTGGACTGGTAAGATGGCTCAGCTGGCAAAGGCGCTTGTCTGCGCGTCACCAAGGCTGACAACCTGAACTTAATCCCCAGGACACACGCAGTGGAAAGAGTGCCAACTCCTACGAGTCGCCTTCTGACCATACACTTTGTGTTTCATGCGCAAACACAAAAGAAATAAATGTTAAAATATATTTTTTTTACAGTCCTTTGCTTCCCTAGTCAGATTGAGAAGCAGCCGAGAGGAGCGTCTCCCTGGAGTTGATAGTGAGGAACAGAATGTTTTGTGACACCAAAAGCTGGTCAGGGATGGCGCTCTGACCCTTAATACAAGTCGAAGGCCTGTCATTACAGCTGTCCTCTGTGGTAACCGCTAGAGCACACCCCCGCCCCTGGAGTTGTATGTACATGCCCCCCGTGTGCCTGCACGGCAGGGGGCAGGGCTTCCTCAGGACACTGTCCCCGTTTTTTTGAGACACATCTGTGATCGTCCTGGAACACAGCAGTTTGGCTGGCCTTTGAGCCCTGGGGATCCTCCTATCTGTCGCCCCTGCGCTGGTATTGCAGGCGTTCCCCCACCACATCCAACATTTTAAGTGTGGGTTCTGGGGATCCAAAAGTCCTTATGTTTGCACAGGAATCATTTTTCTGACTGAGCGAGCTCCAGCTCCCCCAGCTTTTGAGCACAGTGCACACAGACAGAGATGGTGGCTGATCAAACTGTACTTAGGTAGGAATGGTGTGTGTGTGTGTGTGTGTGTGTGTGTGTGTGTGTGTGTGTGTGTCCATTCCTGTTTCAGATACTAAAGGGTTGTAACATGGTATCTTACTCTGGGTCTCACTAGCACTCAGCAGAGCTGGGATTCTAATCCAGGCCGTCTTCCCTGTGGTCTGCTCTTTAATACTTCCGTTCTACACTTGCTTGGAGATTGTCCATTATCTGCATGGAACTTTGTAGAGCCTTGCTGAGTGGAGAACACAGGTGATGAGGGCAGTCCCCAAGTCACTGGGTGCCCAGAGCCTCTTCTGAGGGCCAAAACCCAGAAAAGGTGTTAGAATGAGTTCCTGAGGCCACACGGCATGTTGTTTTGCACCTTGGTGCCCTGGTCATCTTTCTCAGGACTGAATCCAAGCCATTGTCTTGTTTGCTAATGGCCTCACACACAAATGTCACCCTTTAAGGATGCTGCTTGCTGCAGGGGTGGGGAGAGCTGGTGGCCAATGTTGTTTCCAGAAATTCCCCCTCCAAATCTTGGGAATGTTGGTGCTCCCCCCAACAGGCTTGCTATTTTTAGGAGGACTTTCCTGGACTCCCCTCCAAAGCCTGGAAAACAAACGCCTCCTTGCACACCCCACCCCCACTTCCCCCCTGTTGATGACTTCTGGGGGGGGGCCCGGAAGCACCACCCTCCAGGGCTTCCTGGTGTGAGGAGGTTGAGCAACCTACAGGGACTCTGATTGCTGTTAGCATGTCCCTAACCCCTTCCTTGGCTGGCCTGGCCTTCCTGCAGCTCAAGTTCCCACCTAAGGGTCTGGCCCTACTCTCACCCTAAGCTCCAAGACTGCTCCCATCATGAGGTCTGGCAGCTTCTAATCAAACCTCTCCTTCCCAGGGCCACCTAGTCCTCTCTGACAGCTTCACCCCTACCCCTGGGATGGTTAGGCACAGCCAGGCTGAACCACCAGCCTGCAGCCATGAGCTCTGCTCCCATATAAGGTCTCCCCATTTGACCCAGGGAGTAAGGGACTTATCCAGGGTCACACAGCTGTTGTCTGTAGAGCCAGACCCCTCGAGTTCAAGTAAGTCTTGAATTTACCCAGTGTTGCAAAGGACATTTAAGACCTTAAAAATAGTAAGAATCGGGAGTTTGGAATGAAGGGACCAGCTTCCCTTTCGGCAGCCATAACAGCCGAACACGTGCTTGCCATAAACCTGGCTTGGTCACTTAGAGGTCAGATGCCTGTCTCGTGACTAGGAACCCATCAGAAGTTAGTTAGTCACTAGAAAGTCAGATGCCTGTCTCGTGACAAGGAACCAATCAGAAGTTAGCTGGTGGCGCTATGCTTTACGACCCTGGGTGTGCTTTACGGACAAGTGCACAGCAATGACGTAGAGAGCATAGCAACCACCCTGGGAGGGCCTATGGGCCATAACAACCAGTTGACCAATCAACACAGGGCAAACCCTCCAAGCCTGGAGGCACACCAATCGTGAGCCTGTGCGTACCCCTAGACACTCCCCTTACGCTGCCCTATAAAGATCTGTACGCAGCGGCTTCGAACTGCCTTTTGCTAGCCATCCGCCATGGCGGGTGGGTGAAAGACCCAAGCTAACATGGGGTTAGATCGTTAAATTACAATAAAGCCTCGTGCAGTTTGCAGCAAGCTCTCGAATCTGTCTGGTGATTGGGGTGACCGAACGTGGCCTGGGACCCCAGATACTTGAGTTTTCGGGGATCTAACAGGAATTCCCATAGTGATGAGGGTTGTCCTTCTGTATTTATGTTTCTCTTATTGGTTGATGAATAATACACTGTTTGGCCTATAGCCAATGAGGCAGGAAGATAGGTGAAACTAGGAGATGAGAATTCTGGGAAACGTAGCCCAGGAAGAGAGGACGCACCAGACCCTTCTCTGGTAAGATAGACCACGTGGAAGACAGAGCTAGCCAATAAGAAGCCCAAACCATTAGCCAACAGTTTTATAACTAATATAGCGTCCGTGTGTTTATTTGGGGCTCAAGGGCCTCGGGATAGCCCTGACAGAGAACCTCTCATTATGCCATGGAAAGTTGGGGTGTGTGATACAGTACCCCATGCAATTAGTTAAGGCCACTCTCTGGAATCTAGGAACGGGATTCTAGGTCCTACACCTCCTCCTGATGATAGGCAGGGTCCTGAAGATGGCCTTCTGTCCCAACCAAGATATGGTGGCCTTGAGTTCCTGAGCTGAGGACCAAAGAGAAACAGCCTGAGGTCTGGCTTGCTCTTCCTTCTAACTTCCTTGGGCCACACAGACTCTGGAAAATGAGGGTAGTCGGGCTGGGGGTGGGGGTGAGGCATGGGGCTCTGTGGGACTTAGGCCTTTGAATAAATCCCCACCAGCATGGGAGGTGTTGGATCCTTCCAGTTCAACATCCTGCTACTGTTGGGAGATCTGAGGTCCAGAGAGGGGAAGAGAACTTTGGATGTCACACAGTGAACCATCCCAGGTCTCTTGATGCTTAGGCCAACATGGCCGGGTTAGAAGGGCTGTTTAAAAATCTTCCTACGTGTCCTTATGCCTCCCGGTTCTTTCACATTGCGCGTCTTGACCTCATTCATCTTCCCGTCCCTTGGTATCCGCCTTCTGCCCTTGCAACACCCCCCCCAAAAAAATAAAATAAAATAAAAATTAAGAGAAGAAAAAAGAGAGAGAGAAATCTCACCATGGAAGCTGTAGTGTGACACGGTGAGCCACACAGTACACCCTTTTGCCCATTTACCTTTACCTGCAAGTGCTCATTGCAGAGTCATTGGTCTGGTTAGAGGCCACTGGCTTCTCCACCATCAATACTGGGCCCTCCTTGGGACACCTCTTGGATGTCCTGTTACTGCCCTGTGTCATGGAGATCCTGCAGCTTTGAGTCTATGGGACATGCCCTTTCACGTGCGCCTCCTGCAGTTCATAGATGGGTTTCTTGGGCACCTATGGTG
This sequence comes from Cricetulus griseus, assembly GCF_003668045.3. NCBI lineage: Eukaryota > Metazoa > Chordata > Mammalia > Rodentia > Cricetidae > Cricetulus > Cricetulus griseus. The sequence goes on from NC_048595.1 coordinate 11,058,803, forward strand.
GGGATACTAATTGGGATGAGTTGCAGCACCAGTGCCGGAGGGTGCTTCCTGACTTTGTCGGAACTTGGAGTTTCTTTTCTTTGTTGTATGTCGCTTTATTTATTTGTAGCATGTGTGCAGGGAGTCAGTCAGTTCTCTCCCACCACATGTGTCCCGGGGGTTCCAACTGAAGTCCTCAGACTTAGTGACAAGCGCCTACCTACTAAGCCATCTTGTCTTCCTGGGTGTTGGAGCTTCTTAAAGCCAGGTTCCCCAGTAACAGGCTGTACTGTGTTGGAGGCAGGGCACAGAGCTGGCCCAGCTGTGTCCTCGGCTCTACCCTGGAATCTTTCTGCTCAATAAGTCTGGAAGCCTAGTCCTGGTGACCTCAGATGCCATGCAGCCAAGCTGGCTGTGGAGAGGACCAAGCCAGCAGGGTTCACCAGGAAGCTCAAAGTTGGAATTTTGAATGCCGACCAGCCCTGGAGCCCCCACTGCGAGGGCTTCCCTGGGGCTCTCTGTGTTCAGTGGCACGGCCCCAGATGCCTCATTTCCCACCTGTTCTACCCAGGGGGAGAGGCCAAAGGGCAGGAGGGCCAGAACACATTAGCTTACTTTGGCCGCCAGGCCAAGGGCTAGGGTTCTTGGTTCCTGGGCCTGTCCCCTCCCATCCCTCCTTCCCTAATTCCTTCATGCACACAGGCTGAGCCTGCAGGATTGTGGGGCAGACACTGCCTGCCCCATACACAGGAGACCCCTCAGATCTGGGGAGCCTCACCAAGGAGGCAGGATGACATGAGGTGAACTGTAGAGGTGGCTATTTGTCTCTAGACAAAAGACTCAATCACTCTGGGCCTTCTCAGATTCGGAGCTTCCAGAACCCAGGATTTACTTCACCCTCCTCCTGCCACCTCCATGGTGAGCCTCAGAAACCCTTCTCTGCTGACCTGTGCAAGAACTAACATGGAACTCTAGGAGCTGTGGGGAAGCCCTTCAGTCCCATCCTGCTATGAGGACACAGCAAGTGTGCAGATGTGCTAGGCACTCAGTTTCTCCCAGGTCTAGCCGGCACTCATTGCTGTCTGTTTAGTTTCAGCCCATCCAGAGGGTAAAGTGGCCCTCCTTGGGGCTTTATTTTGCATTCTATTCTATACTCCCCAGTCATTTCTTGGGCAGCTATATAAAGGTTTTGTTTTTTGTTTTTACCTCTTTTGAAAGTGGGATGCCATCTCATTTTCTTTTTTAATATATAAATGATTTGTTTTAGACTTTGTGACATACAACCCGAGAGAAAACATTTTAAAGGAAGAGAGTTTTATTTTGATTTGTGGTCTTTGGGGTTTCGGTACTTGGCTGGTGAGCTTCGTTGCTTTGGGGCCAGTGTAAGATAGGTGTAAGATAGAAACACTGTAGTGTGTGCTCACTAGTCTCCCAGGCATTTCTCACACCTGTCATGTTGACAGTCAAAATCAACCATCACAGGTGTCTTTACGAAAAGAGCAAATGCATGCTCGCGCACTCGTGCGCATGTGTGGGTGTTCATGTAAGTGCACATGAGTGTAATGCCCACAGAGGCCAGAAGAGGGCATTAAAATTTCTGCCACTGGAATTGGAGGCAGTTGTGAGCTGTCTGGTGGGTTCTGAGAAATGAACTCTGGTTCTCTCTAAGAGCAGCAAGTGCTTTTAATCACTGAGCCTCAACAGTTGTCCTTTTATTGTTGAGTTGTGAGATCTATTTTTAATTTTTTAAATTAAATTTGTGTGTGTGTGTGTGTGTGTGTGTGTGTGTGTGTGTGTGTGTGCATTACAGAACACATGTGGAAGTCAGAGGACAACTCATGGGAGTCAGCTCTGTCCTTCCACCAAGTGGGTCCTGGCGATTGAACCTAGGTTGCCAGGCTTGACTGTGGGCATATTCACCAGCTGAGCTATTTTGCTGGCTTTTTTATATTTCAGATGTCTCTTACTAGCTATGGGATTTGCAGGTATTTTCTCCCTTCTGTGGGCTGTCTTTTCCTGTTCTCCATGTCTCCCTGTGGAGCACAGAGTTTTTAATTTGACAAAGTCCAGCCCTATGTGATCCATAATGTTTGGTGTCTTATCTTGTGTGTCATTAACCCTTGCATGTTACAAATCACTAGGGCTGACAAGGGAGTCCTGGACAGGGCTGAGAAGTTCTATGGGATCAAGGTGTGTGTGTGTGTGGGGGGGTGACCCTGGGGCACATTCCAGCCACAGGGTTGGGACCTCCCCTCGTATGAGCCCCTGACGCCAGCCATGCAGTCTAATAGAGCTTCTGTTGCAGATAGTCAAATCAGAGAGACGAGAAAGGGACCATTCACACAGCAGGCCTGGGTTCCAATTCTGGGGCACTGCAGTGGTGCGGGGGTCCAGGAGAGACATGGCATCAGGTGTACCCCATTTTCTCACCTGGCAAAAGGCACCCAGAGGAACGGCTAGGGCATCAGGAGCTGATTCATGCTCTCCCCCTGTCCACAGCCATGAAAGCCGACCGGAAGCGCTTAAAGGGGGAGAAGACCGACTTGGTGAGCCAGATGCAGCAGCTATACGCCACACTGGAGAGCCGAGAGGAGCAGCTTCGAGACTTCATCCGCAACTATGAACAGCACCGCAAGGTCAGAGCCTCTCCGGTCCCCTGTCCCAGCCCTCCCCGTTCAGACATACACAGCCCTCCTCTCTTGACCTAGCATGGTCCCTGTCTTGAGTCCCAGAGCACCCTTGGAGGCTCTTCTGTGTGCCCAGTCTGGACCCTCCCTAGGTGGACAGGCCTGGACAGGGTGGACTTGGGAATCCAGCTGCTTCCGTTCCTCTGCTCCTTGAACCTTCCCTTCTGTGGTAGAGGCAGAGCAGTTGTGAGGTCTGAGGTACCGAGCACTGAGCACCCAACCTGATGAGCCATACATTGTCGGAAACACTGTAGCCAAAGTGTGAGGAGTTAGCCAAGAGCAGTGGGAGACATACTGCCTGCAGAGAGGCAGCTCAGAAGGCTGCCGGAGGAGGTGGCACTGTATTACTGAGTTGGGCTCTATATATGACACTTTCTTCATTGTGACAAAATGCCAGACAAAAGCCGTTTCACGGGGGAGGGCTTGTTTTGGATCAGGGTTAGAAGGTAGCATCCATCCTGGTAGGAGAGACGAGACAGGAGGTGGCTGGCCACATCGCATCTGGAATCCTAGCCGGTAGGTTGGTGCTGCCCTCCTTCAGGGTGGGAATTCCCATCTCAGTTAGCCCCATCTAGGAACCCCCTCACAGGCCCACCTAGAGAGCCATCTCGTAGGTGAGGCTAGATCCTGTCAAGCTGACAATCAAGATTCACCACCCTGGGCTCCAAGGGCTGAGGAGGAGTTGGTGAATTGCATGACTGAGGGGTTTGGGTCAGTAAAGACTTGTATAGAGTGTGCAGTATAGATGCTTCCAAGGTGTAAGTCAGGCCTCATGAGATGTTTTCACCTACTATTGTGCAGGTCAGAAAAAATGGGCCAGCAAGATGGCTCAGCAGGTAAAGGCACTCGCTGCCAAGCCTGATGGCCTGAGCTCAGTTTCTGGAACCCGCCTGGTGTGCCGGGAGAACTGGCTTCGGACCCCCACATGGCCATGTGGGCAGGGCTGCTATTGAGTTGTATACGTGGACCCGAAAGTAGAAACATTTGATCATATGTGTGTTCCCTGTGTGTCACTGTGTCCCTGATGCCTGGCAGGAACAACTTGAGGAAAGGATTTATTTGGGCTTTTGGTTTCAGACCATCTGGAGGGGGAGCTGGAGGGGAGTTAATGGCAGTGGGAGCACGCAGCGGAGGTGCTCACATCATGGCTGACCTGGAAACGCAGAGTACAAAGGCTGGAGGAAAACACAACGGAAGCAGAGTGCTATAGCTGGAGCAGAGGCAGCAATACAACCCTCAGGGGCTCACCTGGAGGGTCCCACTTCCTGAAGGCGTCACACTCCCCAAAGAGAGCCACCAGCAGGGGAACAGACATGCAAAACTAGAGCCTGTGACAGGTGTTCCCGATTCAGACCTAACAGTTCAGCCTGCAGCTTTGGGGGCAGGAGGGCTGAGTGGCTCTACAATAGCAGTGGTGGCAGACCACACCATGGGCCCAGGCAAGGAGGCCACTTCTGAGCTGCAGTTAGAGGCCAGATGGCAGAGGCTGCGTTGGAATTGACATGATTGTCACAAGCCTGCTGTAGCCATCATCCGTGACTCTCGCTGTCACTTCCCTGGCATGCAAATCTCTTCCCCTCTGTGGCCAAGTGGCTCTAAGCAGCAGGCACAGGTGCCACCTGCCTGTTCTGTGTCCAGCTGATGCCCCCTGTGTGCATTCAGGTTAAGGAAGCCAGGGGAGTGGCATCTGAATGACCTTGTGTCGTTGGCAGCCCAGACCCGCTGTGCAGACAGCAAGACTAAGATGCTTAAGGGTCTAGTGGCTGATCGAGATAGATTATTTATTTTTGTGGTGTTTGGGATGAACTCAGAACCTCCTTTATGTGAGCTAGGCAGGTGCTCTCCCACAGAGCTTACTTCAGCTCCTCACTGGGGCATTCTGGGCAGGCGCTCTACTACAGAATTGGGACCTTAGCCCCTCATTGGAGGATTCTAGGCAGGTGTGCTACCACAGAACTGAGACCTCAGCACCTTCCTGGGGAGTTCTAGGCAGGCTCTCTACCATTTACTTAGAGATACTATGTAGACGCTGAATCCCTGTTGTTTTTTTTTTCTGGCAAACATAACTTACCTTTTATATAGGAACCAAATGAACACTATTAATAGAACTCTCTGGCTCCCCGGTCATTGGGCTGCAGGCTCTCAACTTCCCATGCCCCCCTGGCTCCAAGACCCCCACAGACACCAGCTGAAGCAGATAGGCACAGCTCAAAGCTGCTGACAAAGATAGGACTTGACCTGGCCAGAAAATTCTCAGAATTACAACATCCAGAAAACTGTGCCAGTGATGCATGCCCTGTCCCCTGAATGCAGCTGTCCACAGACCCAGCTGGAGGTATCTTCATAGCAGTCCTGGCAGCCGGATCAGAGCTAGACACAGGGTGATCCTCCACCACCTCCCCACCCCCTTTGTCCCATGTAGCCTCTCACCCCGGGCCCCTGACCCAGCCTGTAAGGCCTTAATTGCCTTAGCATTGCCCTTGTAAGTTTCAGCCACATATAGCCCCTAGGCCCTATCAAGTTTCAGCTCCCCAGGGAAGGAGTTCCATGGGTCTCTTTCCTGTCTCTGTAATCAGCAGTGAGCTGAGAGCATTTCTCCTCTGAGCCTCAGTTTACCCCTCTGTGAAACAGGAATAAATAATTGGAGTCTCTACCTGAACCTGTGAGGTTCAAATCCAGGCATGCATGCGGAGCCTGCAGCACCGGCCGGGACATCCTATGACTGTTGCTGCAGAGCCTGCTGGCCTCTACCTGGGAACAATGTTGTAGGGACATGGGTCCAGTTCTTCAAAACACCTGACGACTCTTTTCCCCGAGCCCAGGACCCTCATCTGCTCACAACCAGCAGAGTAAGCAAAAACTCAGAAATGAAAAGGATCCCAAGGACCTAGAGGGTCTTTCTTCCAACTCAAGGTCACCAGCCAGCTCCCAGGGGTGGCACTTACCGAGCTCCTAGGGGTGGTCAGCTCTGCTCTGGATCATACAAACACAGCTTTGCCTGGCTGTGTCTGCTCAGGTATTTGTTGGTGGACTGAGTGTCAGGTGTGAGTAAGTACCAGCTGGAGAGGTCACTAGGTGGTCACCTAAGCGGGTGGTCAGGGAAGGCTTCTTGGAAGAGGAGGCATGAACAAGGATCCTAGGGAATGAGAAGCTTCTGGGCTGAGCTCCAGGTCACAGGGACATCCCACAATGCATCCAGGGCAGATGGGGAAACCAAGGCCATGCTGACCTGTAGGTATTTGCAGAGGCAGGATTCTCTCTAGAACTTTAGCCAGTGCTGCGTGCTGTGGAAGCCACATCCGTGAAGAAAAGCTGGCCCCCCTCCAGCCATCTCGGCTAACTTTCAAGGACAGTGTTACTGTGTTAGACAGGATGGTGGCCATTCCCTGCTGCTCCTGGCCGTGGGGGTGAGGGGCAAACCCTCAGATCAGCTTTAGATGTGGTTTGGTGGGATGGGTTGGGCTCCTCTAAGGACCACCCTCTTGACAAGACCACAGTTGTAGTTGCCCCTTGATCAGTGGTCAGGTTCAGCCGCAACTTTTTCTGGGGCCTGCCCCACATCTGTCTGGCACTACCCCCTGGCAGCCACAGTTCATGCAGGAAGCTGAGAGGGACCTAAGCTGAGTGTCCTGCAGGGTTGCCAGCACTAGCTAATGTAATCACAGACTCTGTCGGGGTGTTTGCCCTCTTCCGCCTCTGTTCCACATAGGGATCCTTGCATTCCTCCTGCGAAGTGAAAAGGCAGGCTACTGAGTGTCCCATCAGCTGTGGCCTCGTGGGGTGGCAGCAGGGACCCTGTGGCAGCCCAGATAGTCGCTGCTTCAGGTGCCTTCTTGTACCTGTTTTGCTCTGACGTAGCTCATCAAGCAAGAACAATGGCCCAACGAGCTGGGAATGTGGAGTTGGTAGAGTGATTGCTTAGTGTTACATGAGGCCCTGGGTGTCCCTAGCACCACAGAAACTGGGTCAGCACTTGGGAATTGAGGCAGGAGAATCAGAAGTTCAAGATTGTCCTCGACCACATAGAGAGATGCAGGCAAGCCTGGCTGCATAGAGACCCTGACTCAAAAACAAAACAAACGCCTCAAACAAAACAGCAACAAGAGAAAGCTCTTTCACCCGACTTCTGTTAGATTACACTTTGTTTTCCCCACATGAAGTTGTTCCATCTTTGAACAAAACCATGTTTCACTCTGCCCCCATTTTCCCTATAGAGACATCCCTTACCCGGCCGGGTTCACTTACCAGGAAAACACCCTGAGGTTTCACGGTGCTCACCCCATAGACTTCCCACTTCCTACCAGGACTTCCAGCCATGTGCCGGGGGTTCCCCACTCCCCTGCCCACCCCGGTGAGCCCTCCACCCTTGTGCCACCCTGCAACCCACCCCTCTCTCTCGTCCCCACCACAGGAGAGTGAAGACGCTGTCAAAGCGCTGGCCAAGGAGAAGGACCTGCTGGAACGCGAGAAGTGGGAGCTTCGACGTCAGGCCAAGGAAGCCACAGACCATGCCGCGGCTCTGCGCTCCCAGCTGGACCTCAAGGACAACCGCATGAAGGAACTGGAGGCCGAGCTAGCCATGGTGAGCTCACTGGCCACTGGAGTAGCCCAGGCTATTACTAAAGCTTTGAGATTGGCAACTGAGGAACAACCTGGGCCACTCAAAGCCCCTGGGGAAGAAGGCAGACATGAGGGTTAAGGGAGAGCCGTGGGCTACATGACACTAGTGAGCTGGGGACTTCCTTGTCAAGCCCAGGAGCATAGGGACCCTAGGAGGCCTTAAAGGCCTCCGGTGACCATACTCCCCAAGCAGCAGCTAGAAAGTGGGGAGATGGGAAGACGTAGTTTGGTTCAAAATAATCATAATCGTTTGGACATATATCTGGGAAGAAATACACAAAAAATATTAACATCTAGGATTACAAATGGCAATAGCTATTTATCTATACATATATACATACATATATGCATGTATTTATGTATGTATGTATGTAACATATATGTATAACAACTATTTATCTTATGCAGGATATTTAAAGGCTTTTGGTCCAGATGTATTTGTAGCAAAATTGTCTTTCTTAGGTCATTAAGTGAAAAAAACAGATGAATTTGTTGTTGTTGTTGTTGTTGTTGTTGTTGCTTTTTAATAACCTAAAACACAGAAATCCTTTGAAGCAAGAAGGCGTGTTTCAAAAAGACATGTGGTGCATGTGTGCAGATCAGAGCATGTCCAGGGGTCTGACAGTATGTTGACTCTTATTTGTTATAATACATTTGCGTGTGTGTGTGTGTGTGTGTGTGTGTGTGTGTGTGTGTGTGTGTGTGAGAGAGAGAGAGAGAGAGAGAGAGAGAGAGAGAGAGAGACAGACAGACAGACAGACAGACAGACAGACAGAGACAGAGAGACAGAGACAGAGAGAGATCAGAGGGCAACTTGTTGGAGTTGGTTCTCTCTTTCTACCATGGGGGTTCTGGAATTGAACTCAGGCCGTCAAGCTTGACAGCAAGCCCTTTTACCCAGTGAACCCTCCCCATCCCCTTGTGTGACTCTGGAGTAGTGGGATATATTGTCCAGCCAGTGCCAGCAGTTACAGACCTCTGCAGGGATGTTTGACCCTTTTGACCTCTATTCCACATAGAGATCCTTGCATATGCCCTGTAGGGCTTTGGGAAGGATGTAAATGAAACACAAGGAAACAGCTACCATGGCATCTGTATGTAGTGATGGCAGGGCTGCAAAACGAGAGTGAAGCCACCCTGAGCAGGACAGCTGCCTTGTGCAATGCTGACCCCTAGTGGTGAGAGCCATCCAGGCAGGAAGAATGCCTCCACTTGCTGTTCCTGCAGGCCTGAGGGGGACGGATGGGAAAGACCGATGTGCCCAGATCACCCTGCTCCCAGTAGATGTAGAGATGAAGCACATCTTGGTGCTTTGAGCCCTGGCCTCAGTATCTTATGGGTTCCCTGGTGCTCCCTGTACTAGGGACTAGCCCCTTTGGCTTCTACTCCCAACATACTGACACACAGCCTGCTTTGCTTTGGCCAGAAACGCTCAGCTCCTGCCTCCTCCCTTCAGACCCTCTGCTTCTGCAAGCTTGGAGCACCATCCCAGGAAATACTTCCTAGAGGCAGAGAGGGAAGTGTTTTACACAGATGTCCTTGTGACTGCACGTCCCCTTCATCCCCTGACAGACTTCAGGCTGTGCTGTGGACAGCCCCAGACCTTTCTGCTCTGAGGTCAAGGCCAACACGAGGAGCTCTTTCAGAGAGCTCGAGTCACAGAGATCGTAGGCAGAAGAGGGCAACTCGACCTGGAAGGAAGTCAAGGGATGTTCAGGGCCATGCAACAAGTTCCAAAGCAGCAGAGGCAAGTGAGCTCTAGCTGGACTTTGGTCATGTGAGCATAGTCATCCCAGCTTAGAAATTCCCAACGGCTCAGTGCTCCAGGTTCAGGATGCTCGACAGGGTAGAGGCCCAAAGAGGAGAAGTAGGGGGAGGCCAGAGCTCAAGAGGAGCTCCCAGCATTGAGTTGTATGTAGTGGAAGTGATTAGTCAGACATGCTGTGTCCATTGCTGCCAAGATGGTCCAGGCAGTCTGAGTGAACACATGCCCACTGCCTCTAAAGCTCACCTCTACCCAGGAGATTCATTCATTCATTCCTTTCTTTTCTTCCTTCCTTCCTGTCTTCCTTCCTTTCTTTCTCTTTTCCTTTTTTTCTGGAAATTTTCCTCAGAGATTTCAAGTTCTTCATGGGCAGCATGAGAGGCACTTGTGTTTGGCTCCTAAGGGATCTAGACATGGAAGCCCTAAGGGATCTCTCACTAGTCAAGTAGTGATGCTGTGATGCATTACTCCACATAGGGGGCCCACCCCTAACCCAGCCAGAGGTGAGGTCCTTCATTACCCCGGGGAAGAGAGAGCAAGTGGGAATAGGATAGCCTTGGGCCAGGGCCTCTTCCTGTTTCGCCCCGAAGAGCTGCTGGTTCTGTGGGCTGGTTTGGGTGTCTCTGCATTGTTTGTGTCTGGGAGAAAGGGGAAAGCATGGTGGGCCTTTCCCTGTCTTCTTCCGCTCCTCATTTAGCTTCCTCTGTCCTGCAGGAGCCTGGAGAGCTTCCCAAACGATTAACAAGATAGTATGTGTGATTCCATGTCTAATGCATGCTCCTTTTCTCCCCCAGCAAACTTAAGATCCTGCCCGATAACATCCCGACTACCCAGGTGGAGTGGGGAGATCACTCCTAGCTAAGAGGTCTCTGAGGCAGGACAGAGAGAAGACCTGTGGCCTTCACAGAGGCAGTCTAGCTACCCCCAACCCCACATGTAGTGCCATATCTGTGACAGTTCCCCTAATATGAGCCTTGTCTCTTGGAGCCCAAATTATACCAGGCTTGCCATTGACCAGCTCAGTTCTTCTGTACTAATACTTATTGCTGTACATGCTGCATGGTGGCCACCCTTTCTGTTGCCAGCTGGGGCTGGATAACTGGGGTGAGGCCATCCCGTGCATCGTGGGGTGTTTAGGTGCTTTCCTGGCAGTCTCAGGGCTGGCTTCTCTGCCCAGGACCTTCACTCCTCCCAAACTCAATCTCAGAGGTACATTTTACAAGGTTTACCTAAGAACACCCCCCCTACACCATGTTCTTAGGCCCGTCAGAATCCCGGCTGTGGTCGGGGGTGGCTCTGTTGATAAAATGCTTGCTCCTCTAGCATGAGGACTTAGTTCAGTTCTTTAGAATATGTGTTAAAAGGTGAAGATGGGATCCCTGGAACTTGCTAGCCAAACACCAGTAATATAATCAGCCAGTTCCACTGAGAGATAGACCGTGTTTCAAAAACCAAGGTGGGTGGCTCCTTCGAAATAGCACCTAGCACTGATCTGCAACCATCACACTCATGTGCATGCGTTCACAGGGGCACATACATGCACCCGCAAAGAATCCTTGCTTGTCCTTGGAGAGCCCAGAAGTGATGAGTGTGTGCTTGCTCCCTTCTCCCGAATACGGGGGTCTCGATTTGCTCTTAATGACAACCGCACGTGAGACCCCGGTGAGCATGGGTGACACCTGTGTTACAGACACATGGCTCATACCACACTGCTGGTAGCTCACCTGTGTGGAAGTAGAATTCTTGACTTTCTCGCCACGGTGGTAAGAGGTGCCTGGCAACCGCGTGAGAGGTCCCCTCTGGTTACATTTCTTCTTCCTGTCTCCCACTCTGTCTCCAGGCCAAGCAGTCCTTAGCTACACTGACCAAGGACGTTCCCAAGCGGCATTCACTCGCCATGCCTGGTGAGACGGTGCTCAATGGCAATCAGGAATGGGTGGTTCAGGCTGACCTCCCATTGACTGCTGCCATCCGTCAGAGCCAGCAGACGCTGTACCACTCCCACCCTCCCCACCCTGCAGACCGGCAAGGTGAGTCCTACCCAGCCTGGTCCAGCAATAAGGGAGGCCCCTGGGCCCAGTGGGAAAGGCGGCTTTTTTTTTGTTCACACTCTATCAGCCTGGGGCATCACAGGACAGACTATGACTTATAAACTGGACCCATAAGAGACGGGCTTCAGGCATAGCTGGGTCCAGAGGCTCAGCTGTGCCTAAGGAGAAGTAAAACGAATTACCCTGCTTGGCCAGCTTGGGTTGCATGGCCACCCCTGAACGAATCTCCCTGAACAGTGTCTGGGAGAGCCAGTGCTGTGATTAGTCAGCCTGAGTCACCCAGGCATCCTTCAGCTGGGGAGGGTACTGAGCTCCTTGAATGACAGTTGTAGCTAGTCCATAGGTTCCATAGAAAACGTATGTCACATGTGTTTGCTACGGGCACTTAGCAGAACACCTGGCATCCATTCCCACTGTCTGTGGTACACACTCTAGTCCAGACTCCTTGCCATCCCATTGTGTATCAGTGAGCCACCTGGCTCTATTAAGGGTTCCTCTGGGGGCTGTCATAAAACTGGCCCTCCAGGTGCCCACAGCTGGTTACATAAGGCCACAGACAATTACACAGGTCCTGGGCTGCCTGTAGCTGGAGCATGTAGGGTAAGGCAGTTGAACCGTAGAGGGAGGGGCACAGGCACAGGTTCACACTGCTGAGACCATACCCCCGGCTCTGCTACTTACAAAGGGTATGACCTCTGACCCCACACAAGAGTCACCCGTTCCTGTGGTAGGAGGGATGCTGGATTCTTAGTGCTTAGTATGTGATACGTGTCTGTTTGCTGAGCCCTCCCTCCCAGGATTGCCAGAAAGGTAAAGTGTACAGAATTCCCACGTCAGAGCCTTGGTAAATATTAGCTGCCCCTTCCTGTCAGCACTGACAGGGGATACACAGGGCTTCAGACCCCCTTCTGTAAACAGACTCCGCCTTCCTCCACTGAATGGAGACAGCAGCTGCTCTTTGCTGACCCAAGCCAGGATCCCAACACACACACACACACACACACACACACACACACACACACACACACACACACTCACTCACTCACTCACTCACACACCAGGGAGGAGGAGGGGAGAAGGCAAGGATACAGCAGGCCTTGAAGCCAGGTCACAGCTGAAGACTTTATCAAGCATAAGTCCAGCTCTGCCCCAGGGATGCTGAGCCCCGGGGGTAGCTACCTAGTTAGTCCTAAGACCAGGTGTGCAGGCCACCCAGGTGGTCTACCTTGGTGGAAGGAGACAGAAGTACTTAGAAGGTGGGTGGGTGGAGTCTGCAACAGCTTAGGAATTAATGGAGTGGTAGGTGCTTTGATCACTTCAGGACATTGCCTTGATGGGGCTGATGCTGAGTTGTGGTTAACCAGACCGTGGGATCTGCCCTCTGCGCCCTTCTTCCTTAGCTGTCCTTGCCTCTCCTGTAGCCACCTGGGAGCTTTTTGTTAAACAGGTCTTCTCAGAGCTTCCAGGCCCTCTCCCTGACTGTCCCCACCCCAGCTCATCCGCGCTTCTGTAACTTGGTATTTACCTGCGTGGGGTGACCCACCTCCACCCCTGGCCATCGTTGGGGAGGCATTTGGCACCGTGACTCCTTTCCCCTCCCTCGTGCAGTGCCACAATAGGCGTGTGCCTCACCCCCGCCCCTACTCTGCAGAGGGCCTGTCCCCAGAGTTGTTTCAGTCTGCTTTGTGTTGCTGTGGTAAGCTCCATGACAGAAGCAACTTGAAGAGGAAAGGGTCTGACAGCTTACAGCTTCATGAAGGGCCGTCAGGTCAGGAACTAAAGAAAAGAACCTGGAGGCAGGAACTGAAACAGAGACCGTGGAAGAATGCTGCTTCCTGGCTTGCCCCTCATGGCTCGCTTAGCTTGCTTTCTTATGCCACCCAGCCCGGAGGTGGCACCACCCACAGTGAGCCCGGCCCTTCCACATCAATCATCAATTAAGAATATGCGCGCCCCCCCCCATGTGCCTACAGGCCAGTCTGAAGGAGGCAATTTCTCAGTTGAGGGTCCCTCTTCCCAGAGGACTCTAGCTTGTGTCAAGTTGGCACAAAAAACAACCAATGCAAGGACCTCCATGGTGCAGATAATTGAATTGGCTCAGAGGGTGAGGAGCATGCCCAGGACCGTACAGCCTATAAAGGAACTCACCTAGATTGGAACTGACTTAGAGCCACCAATCAGCAGCTTCCCCATCAGGCCACATGATCATTGGTGGCAAGGACTGTCTATCAGGAGGGCTTGCATGGAGTGGATGCCCAGGCAATAACATTCCCTCTGTACGGTACTCGCACTAACACATGATAGACACCTGCAGCGGGACTCAATGGACTTCTGAGCTATGGCTTCTGGAAGAGACCTTTTATTCCACCACCGCTTATTCAGTGCCTACAAAGAGCCAGACACTGAAAGCCCAGGAAGTAAATGCATATAAGGACCCCCAGTACACTCAGTGACAGATAGACAGTGCATGTATAAATAAATAGCGATAAGACCAGCAAAGGGAACTGGGAAGGTGGCTCAGTAGGTAAAGTTCTGGATACAGAAGCATAAGGATTTGAGTTCAGTCCTCAGAAGATAAGAAGCTGGGCATGGCCGTGTGCACCTGTAATCCCAGCCCTAAGGAAGACCAGAGGGTCCCAGGCTTCACTGTCCAGCCCAATCGTCTAGCCGAATCAGTGAGCTGCAGAGTCTGTGAGAGACCTTGTCTCCAAAAACAAGGTAGATAGGGCTGCAGAGATGGCTCAGCAGTTAAGATCAATGGCTTCTTCCAGAGAAATTGGGTTCAGTTCCCAGCACCAACATAGAGGCTCCCAACCTGTGACCCCAGTTCCAGGGGATTTGATGCCCTCTTCTGGCCTCCACGGGCACTGCATAGACATGGTGTACATACACACACACACACACACACACACACACACACACACACACGAATAGCAAATTTTAAACAGGAGAGAGTGACAAAGACACCTGTCAGGCCTAACCCCCCATATGCATGTACAAGTGTTGCAGAGAGTGAGTGACTGAGCCCTGGCTGCTGAGGTGCCCAGGGTTTACAAATGCCAGGAGGAGGAGTGTATTTTACATTGACAGTGGCCAAAAGCCTATGGCTCTGGCTTCAGTGTGAGGAGTGGAGGCAGGGAGGCCACCCTGGTCTTCGAGGGAACAGATGGCAGTTGCCATGGGCTAGGAGAGTAGATGGACTTGGCTGTGTGTCAGGGACACTGGGGAAAGAAAGGAACTGGCAGGGGCGGGGGGGGAGGTGGTTCTTGTCTGGGACTCCGCTGTTGAGCTGTGGTGAGGATTGCATTGCGTCTCAAACCATTCAGGTGAGACTTCGTAGACCCTCCCCTCCCCCAGGCGAGGAGGGGCTGAGCTGGATCAAAAGGAGGGGGGCTCTTCTCAGCAGCCACCCCAAGAACAAGCAGGGCTGCTGCGCCCTACTCAGCATTATTGTCCATGTAATGGGTGTGTCGGCTTGTCTCTCCTGTGTCACTCACTCACCAGCTGTCCGTTTTCCAGCGGTCAGGGTGAGCCCCTGCCATTCAAGGCAGCCTTCCGTCATCTCCGATGCTTCTGCTGCTGAAGGTGACCGGTCATCGACACCGAGCGACATCAACTCCCCAAGACACCGGACACACTCCCTCTGCAACGTAAGGCCAGCAGCAGCAGGGCCTGGGCGTTTGGGCCCTGCCCAGAAATGGCGGGGCCATGGGGTGGGATAAAGATGTGCCCGCTCTTTCCTCTCGTCCACCCAGGGAACGCTGTGGCGAAGGCATTTCCCGTTCTGTTCTTTCCTTTTGCAAGAAGCAGTGGATGTGGGGAGAGAAAGAAATGAGGCCTGTTTCCTCCTGTTTCCGGGAGGGCGAGGAGGAGGGTCTGCGAAGCCTGGAACCCCGCCCGGTGCACCCCATCTTGGGCCCTGCCTGGGACCTTGGGTCTGACTACAGGACTACCTGTCCCCTGTGGCACCCACTCTCATCTTTCACCTTGGAATGAAACAGATTGCTGTGTTTTAATTTTGAGATTCCAGTAGTTGGGGACGTGTTTGGCCTCTGCAGAGAGGGCCTGTGAATTTGTCTTTCTTTTTTAGTCAATTTTTTTTAAGTATGTACTGATACCAGCAGCTAAAAGGAATGAGTCCTCCAGAGGGTTCTGTCTTAGTTCACTTTTCACTTACTGTAACCAAGTGACTGAGGCTGGGGGATGACAGAAATGATTCCTGTTAGGCTCACTCGTAAAGGTCCCGTTACTTCCCACATCAACACCCTGGGGTCCAGGCTTCCGATACAGCAAACCTGTGGAAGACACTCTGAAACCATAGCCACGCCCCTGCAGGCTCCCAAGCTGGTGGCCCCAGCGTCAGTGGACGGCTGAAAACCATGTCAGCCTCCAAGAGGAATGGAAGGTCAGAGGTGGGGACCACTTCGAATTTTTGTCCCATCAACATAATTGATAACCCAGAGGGCTTCCCTGCCATGTCCTAATGACAGAGATGCCACACTGGAGTATCTTCAGATGCTTAGGAGGCTCGCTCTTTCTTTCTTTTTTCTTTCTTTCTCTCTCTCTTATTATTTATTTTTATTTTAGTATGCATGAGTGTTCTGCCTGCATGTGTATGTCAGTGCATCACGTGTGTGCATGGTGCCCATGGAGGCCGGGAGAAGGCATCAGATTCCCCTGGAACTGGAGTTGCAGGTGGTTGTGAGCCACCATGTGGGTGCCAGGAACTGAGCCCAGATCTCTGCAAGAGTAGCACATGGCTCTTAACCACTGAGTCATCTTACCTGCCTGGGGAGGGATTTTCAGAAACTCAGGTTAGTACTGCTTTATTAACCAACAGAACTTGCTGACTGTGTGATTATTTGTTTAGGACACTCAGGAGCGGGACGTGCCATGAAAACCCCTAATAAGCACATACATAAGGTTATGAAAAACAGTGACTTATCCTCAGTAAGCATGAAAAATGCTTATTATAAATGTAGCTACGAGGGCTGGAGAGATGGCTCAGTGGTTAAGAGCACGGCCTGCTTCTCCAAAGGTCCTGAGTTCAATTCCCAGCAACCACATGGTGGCTTACAACCATCTGTAGTGAAATCTGGTGCCCTCTTCTGGCCTGCAGACATACATGTAGGCAGAACACTGTGTACATAATAAATAAATAAATAAATAAATAAATAAATAAATAAATAAATAAATCTTTTTTAAAAAAATAAAATAAATGTAGCTACGATTACAAGGGCTGGGGAGCTGGCTCAGTTGTTGAGGTGTTTGCAGTGCAAACACAGCTGAGTCGGGTCCCCAGAATCCACATAAAGAGGCCAGGCACAGTGGTGTGCACTTGCAATCCCAACAATGAGGAGATAGAGACAGGGGATCCCTGGCCAGCCGGCCTTGTTTAATCAGTCAGCTCAGGCCAGTGAAAGTCCTCATCTCAGAATACAGTGGAATGACATGGCCCCTGAGGAATGACACTAAAGTTTGTCTCTGGGTACACACACACACACACACACACACACACACACACACTTGATAAGACTAAACTTGAAAGAGGCATTCCAGCCTTCTTGGGTAGTCATGGGATTACTGGCCCAGAAGCTATACAGTGCCCCATGGCAGGTCTAGGGTCCCTTCTTTTCCGGAGGCCATGACAAAGCAGTGTGACTTCTCTTGTCCACAGTCTTGGGGATGACAGACCAAAGAGAGTAAGGAGAACCACTCCAAGGTCTCTATCATCCATTTTTCAATTGCAAGGACCATAGTGGGCAGGGCCCTACCCTACTATGCAGGTGGAGATTCTCAGTCTTAAGCAGACACGCTTTGACAGACACGCTCACCCCCAACCCTTAGGAGTACCTTCCTAAGGGCCATGCTGGCCTCCTGTTGACCTCAGGGGCAGAAATGCTGCTGACACATCCACCCACAGGAAGACTCCCAGCTCCCAGAGCTGCATTTGACACAAGCCCACCCCTTCCCAGCCTCAGCACACACCTGGTGCCAGAGGCAACACACACACACACACACACACACACACACACACAAGACAGTGCTTCACAGAGGAACAGAATGGGTTTTGTTTGCAAACCTTAGTCTGGACCACAGGGTGAACTGCCATTTGGCATTTCTTTCCAAACTGCCTTTATTCCCCATCTCAACCATTGTGCACATGGGTAAACTAAAAAACCAGAAAATGGCTCCAGGTAGCCCTCCGTCCTCAGGGATCTGACCTTGGACCAACAAGATCAACATAAACTGAACCAAAGAACAGCTCACTGTAATCACCAGTAATCATTACATTACTGGTCTAATCACTCTGACCAGTAATTAGAGCAGCAATGAGGATTTGGTACCGGGAAACTGGATGTTTAGAGACATTGGTCTGTGTTTCTTTCTTCATGGGCAATTCCATGCCTGCAATTCCATAAACAACCATTAGAAGTCTCACTAGCAATGCCTTTTGTAATCTTTTCTACTCCCAAATGGGGCAGATGTGATTCTCGGATGTAGTAAAAACTTTTGCACGCTGACAGGCTATTAAGGGTCCCTCCCCTACCCATTTGGAACACGGTTGGCAATCCATGAAAATGTCCTACCTACCCACAGGCTCTCTCATGTTCCCAAGAAAGAATTTGAAGAGTCCAGACCTGTGTGAGCAGGTTCCCAGGCAGTCAGGACCCAGTGTATTCTTGCTGTGGAATCCCGCCTAGAAAAAGCAGAGCCGGGAGAAATCAGACACCCCAGATTTGAGTCCCAACTCTACTTGCTATTAGCTCCATAAGATTGTTGGGCCCCTGTTTATGCCTAAACCCTACTAACAGTTCCTGGCAGCCCCCTCCACAAAATAAGAGAGTTGCTGTGTTGGTTTCAGGGTGTCTTAGTGACCGCGTGGTCTCCTGAGTCAACTGTTTAATTTGTTGTTATGCTTTTTTGTTCTTTTCCTTTTCAATGAGTAGAATCCAGGGCTTGCTAGGCCAGCATCTACCACTGATCTCAACTCCTTCCCCATTAGGATGCTTTTTGTTGTTGTTGTTAAAAGTTGATGTCTTTATTTGAAACAAAAAACAAACAAAAAACCTCCCATCTGAACACCTGGACCAGTTAAGGCAGGAACTTAAACCTCAAAGGATTAAGGGTTAAAAGGCCAGAGCAGGCAGGAGAGCTCCTCAGGTCCCCTGACTATGAACCCCGGGTCCCATCAGTCAGCTGTGTGGAAGTGCCACAGGGTAAGGGTCCCCACTGTAGAGGCAGGGCAGCCCTGGAGGAGTCGGTGGCTTCCTTCCAGGCCTCATAGGCCACCTGTGCTCTCTTGTGTCATGTGTCTGCTGCTTCATCATCTTCTCTTTTGGCTACAGGGCGACAGTCCCGGCCCGGTTCAGAAGAGCCTGCACAGTCCTATTGTACAGGTGAGTGTGGCTTCCCTGGCTACCAGCATCCTCCCTCCACCCAGCCTGACCCTCTTCTGTAGACGGATTTTCCTTTGGGCCTCCAGCTCACAAATAATGACACAGAGACTAATTATTAATTATGAAAGCTCTGCCTTAGCTTAGGCTTCTTCCTAAGTAGTTCTTTTTTTTTTAAAGATTTATTTATCTATTATGTATACAGTGTTCTGCCTACATGTATATCTGCAGATCAGAGAGGGCACCAGATCTCGTTACAGATGGTTGTGAGCCACCATGTGGTTGCTGGGAATTGAACTCAGGACCTCTGGAAGAGCAGGCAGTGCTCTTATCCTCTGAGCCATCTCTCCAGCCCCACTAAGTAGTTCTTATAACTTAAATTAACCCATATTTTATAATCGACTTTCTTTTACTCGGCTCAGTTACCTTTACTCTGTACTGCCCATTCTACTTCCTCCGAATCTGACTGGCGACCCTGCCTTTCTTCCTCTGAGTCCTCTCTGTCTCCAGAAGTCCTGCCTAACCTCCTCCTGCCCAGCTGGCCATTGAGCTCTTTATTAAACCAGTCACGGTGGCATAATCACACTGTAAAGGAATATTCCCCAACACTCTTCCAGCCTCGTTGCTCTGAGCCTTCAGTCACCCTGATGCCAGTTATGAATTCAAGAGATAGAGAGGAATGGAACCCCTCTTTGAGTCACACGTGTGCTGGCACGTGAACCACAGGCAGTGGACACTTGGGGCCCCTGGTTGCTGCCAGGTCTACCCCTTTTTTGTCATCAGTGTAAGAAAGGCGCACGGGGACGAACTTGAGGGCAGCACCGCTCATGTTATGGTGTTTTCCATTTTCTGGCTCTGAGCCATCCATCTGCTTAGGGTTCCCCTAGAGAAGACTACATGCATCCTGAATGCAAACTCCTAGACCCTAACCCAGTAGGGATTCCAGCTCAGATTGGGAGCAGAGGCTGCGTTCCAAGACACTCTAGTTTTCCTTGAGCCTTGCATCTAGTTTATGCCCCACCCTTTCTGTAGATAATACCAATAATAATAATAATAATAATAATAATAGTACCATATGTCATTGCATAAAGCATTTGGCCATTTGTGAAGCTCTCTGCAGCTGCTACCCCAAGCCCCCAGCTACAAGGTCATTGTCAGAGCTCCTAGGCTGGCCCTGTTCCGTACTTAGCATGTGTCACTGCGTCAGCTCTACACACACAGTGGCCACAGGCAGTGGTCAAGTTCATGGGTGTGTTCCTACAGGCCCTTAAGTCTTCGAAGTGAACTTAAGGGATAGTAATAGCCAAAGCAACTGGAGCAACTCCTAGCCACTGCATGGCAGTCAAGGCAGGATCCATCCTAAGTGTCTTTGCCTTACATCAGCGATGCACGACGGACGTCTTGAGTGGATTCTCTTATGTCTGTGAGAGGCTTTGAAACTAGCCTGGGTTTGCTCAGAGGACAAGGGACAGACCCCTAGGATTTCCGCCCCAGACCCCAGCTTCCATCCCTCACTGTGACCTGGACCATGACTTAGGAAAACCTCCTCCCTGCCCTTCCATCCACCTCTATCCTTCTCACCAGGCTAAGATTACTTCTGTTCTCCCTCTGCCTCAGTCACTAGAGGATCTTGAAGACCAAAAACGGAAAAAGAAGAAAGAGAAGATGGGATTCGGCTCCATCTCTCGAGTCTTCGCCAGAGGGAAGCAACGGAAGTCCCTCGACCCAGGCCTCTTTGATGGTACCGCCCCTGATTATTACATAGAGGAAGACGCGGACTGGTGATAACCCACCACCCTTCGCCCATTGTCCATGGGCGTGTCTGTGTGTGGATGAGCTGTGGAGCGTGCGAGTGTGTGTGCATGGGGCCGAGGGGGCCTGTGTGGGGTGCGTGTGCACGGCTGCACTCACCCACATGGGTGTGTGTAACCGAGTGCCTAGGACAGGCAGAAACACAAATGTGACCCCACCCCCCCTCTGCGTCGCCACCTCTGTAATCGATGTACATACCACAAAACCGTGTGTGACTCTTGTCAACTCTGTTGTCTCCGAGCGATACAGTTGTGTTTGTTTTTCTTGTTTGTTTTGTTTTTCAATGTGTTGGGGGTTTTTTTGTTTGTTTAATCCGTTGTATTTTCGTTTTTAATTTCCCCTTCTCCTTCCTCCTCCTTCTTATGAAACTTGAACACTTGAAGGACTGCTGTGTATTTGTAAATAACAAAAGTAGTGTGCACTTTGTGCTTGTAAAGTCCCTCGTCCAGCCGCTACTACAGCCCATGTCGCCAAAGATATGGTCTGTGCTCCATGTCCCCCCTCCTCCAGACCCCTCGGTGTGAACGTGTGGGACCAGACCCTGTTCTCGGGGTGCGCCCAAGTCACTTTAGCCACAAAAAAATCCACCCCGCCATCATTGTCAGGGTAAGGTCACTCTGCAGAGACTCATGAGCCCAACCAAGAAGTCTTGGCTGGGCTACAGTGTTTATAGGGGCTCTTTTTAATGGCCTGCCTGTTTTTAAATTGTGTTGCTGTTTCTTTCTTTATGGAACAAAAAGAGAGAAAGAAAACTGTTGCATTTAATTTATTTGCACAAATGCAGAAAACGTATTCTATCTAAATTATTACGTGAATATCGGAATGTATATTTTTCCACGGGGTGGGCGGGAGGCGGGCGTTTCTGCTGACTTGTCTATTCTGTGTTCATGCCGCTGCAGACACTGTGCAAGGTAGAATTAGGGTGGCTAGAACTGGGGACCTCAGATGGCCAGCTTGCTTATTCTCTTTTCTCTTTTCTGTCTCTCCCGGCTGCTGTCTCTGCATGAAAGGACTCCTACCTTCTGCTCTGGCCTTCCTCTCTATATATTCTCTCTATATATATTTATTTATCTGATATACAGACCGTGACTTCATTGAGCAGAGCACTAACAAACACAGTCCTCTTGGGCCTGTCTTTGGAGCCATGTTGATTGAGTCCAGGAAAGGATAGCCTGGGGCATATCCATAGGGTCTGACCGGACATCTGGGCCCGAGTCAGTTGGGTAAGAGGCCTCTGGTGGCACACATGCACACATGCATGCACGCCTCTCCATACTTAGTTTATTCCACACATGGGCCAGGCAGATGTCAACAGAGAAGATGCCCACCTTCTGGGAAGGGCTATTAGAGAGGATATGTAGCAGGAGAGCCCTCTGCCTTCTTTTTTCCAGGTGGCTTCTCCAGCCACACGTGGACTCTCTTGGAATTCCCCGAGCCCCGTCTATCAGCAGCTCAAGCAGGCTCATCCCATGAGGGTTGGTGGGTGCCTATGCCTGTTTGTCCCCACAGGGGTTCACCAGGGCATGGAGAACCCAGAGTTTCCAGCCAGTTCTGCCCCACCCCTAAACCTCAGTTTCCCCTTTCTACTGATCCTTAACCACTAACAGCTCGGTCCACACCTTCATGGCCACTGTGGCGCTCCCACTAACCACAGCGTTCTCACCTCTTAAAAAGAGAGTTTTCAATGCTGGATGGAGCATCTGGAATGTATAGGATCCTGTGCCCAAAGTCTCTAAAACAAGCCAAAAAAGCCCCCACCAGGTCCCTCTTCCCTCCCAACCTAGCCCAGAGGCTGAGAAAGAGCAGGCAGGGACGTCTAGTGAGCGTCCCTGTGTCCCTTTCAGCTCAGCTGATTGACCCGGC
This sequence comes from Cricetulus griseus, assembly GCF_003668045.3. Classification (NCBI taxonomy): domain Eukaryota; kingdom Metazoa; phylum Chordata; class Mammalia; order Rodentia; family Cricetidae; genus Cricetulus; species Cricetulus griseus. The sequence goes on from NC_048595.1 coordinate 11,080,977, forward strand.
CTGATGGTGAGGGAGAGAGGCCAGAGCTGGCATCAGGGGGAGGTCGTAGGAAACATTTTCCCCCCATTGGATTTTTGTTTTATTTTCTTTTGTTCGCTTTTTATGACCCCACCCCCTTTTACTTACAAGAAGATAAGATTGCAACCACTCCTGATAATGACTTAGTCATTCCTTTTCATTTCAGTTTTTGGAAATTAGGAGATCATCCCAAGAGTTACTAAGAAATGATTTATTTGAGAGAACCACGTCAAATAGCGAATGAGTTATGGGTAACTATAGATGAGAAGGACCTTTTCCCGTGGGAGAGGTTTCTCGAAGGCATGGATGCAAAATATAAAATATTAAAAAAAAATCTAAATAAAGCTTATTTTAAAATATGATGGAATTCTATGTGACTTGATTGTTTCTACGTCCCTCCGAGGGGAGCCAGCCGTGTCCCACCAGGAGGCGCAGCTTGCATGACCATTACTACAGGAAATTTCTAGGCTGGGTGACAGGAGGAATCGAGGAAAGCTGGCTGGATGCTAAGTCCTCTGAAGGGAGCCAAGCCAGGGGGACTCCCAGGACATCTTGCCTGGGTCGCCTCTCCTCATTTGGAGGTGCCTTCCGCATCTGGGGCTGCCCACATCCTAATGCAGCTCCTCCAGGCCCAGGGTCCCCCATTCCCTGGAGCTCGGGGGCCCCACCAGCTTTCGTCCCTCCCCTCACACTCCATCTGGAGGTCAGAGCTGTGGCTGGGATTTTGAGGTATGCTGCCTTTCCTTGAACCTCAGCAGACCTCTTCATCCCAAGTTCCTACCTCGGGTGACCAGAGCGGCTTGAAAGAAACAGCAGGGCCCAAGGCAGAGTAGACCAGGCTTTTCTTTTTTCTTCTTTCTTTTTTTTTTGTTTTTTTTCTTTCTCAGTATCACAAGATCTCCCAGATGCAAAACCCTGGTTTTCCATGTGTCCTGGGAAGAGCCCATCGTAGTAACTCCACATCCTGATTGTAACCAACACCCTCAGTGTCTGTTGTGTGCTCAGACGCAAGACTGATGGGCGGTTGCTCCAAGGTGCACAATGCAGGACCCCAGGTCAGCGAAGTCACAAGGTTAGGAGAGCAAGGGACCATAAGGAACTTCACCCACCAGAGTGCTCAATGGCCAGCCACTTCCCTAGAATCAAAGGCTTTTTTTTCTTCCAGTGATTCTAACCAGCAGCCAGACTTGAGAATCCAGCACAAGTATGTTCATACTTGCCACACAGTAGTAGTCTGTGCCTGACACCGTGCAGACATTCTAATCAATCAGAGTCCTTCCTGTTCATCCAAGAGTAGCCTCAGACCTCTCACTTTATAGAGCTTCAAGTATCAATCCGATTTGTAAGGATAAAGTTGATTTGCTATCCCAGAACTAGCTTGGTCTCCCCACACTGGTTTTAAAAAACATGGGGGAAATTTGAGCTCAGAAAGGAGTGATTTGGTCAAAGTCTACCCCTCAAGAGTGGGACCACACTGACTCAAAAAGTTCCACTTTGTCCTTTGTATTTTTCTCTTGTGGTGGCTCATGCTAGTGAAACACACTACCACTGAGCTACAATGCCCCTGCCAGGATATCCTTAATGAAAGAATGCCTTCCAGGTACCATCTGTTAGTCTAAAACTGGAGCAGGGCCACCCAGGCTCCCTAAAGCCAGTGTTCCTGCTCTTCGGGCTGTGTGCTGTCCCTTAGGAAGGTGCAATTCTCCGGGTTACTGAGTGACTGGTCCCCTGGCTTGTGCAGTACTTGACCTTCAGGGCTATCCTTAGTAGCCTTCCTGCATGCTGCCCTCTCAAACGACCAGGCTCCCACCAGTGTAACCAATAATAGTAACAACAATAATATCTAACATTCATCAGCATTCGCCACAGGCCAGACTCCATGTTGTGTGCTTTCCGTGAATTAACTCAGTTAACCCACAGCCTGTGTCACTGATGTGGACTCTGAGGTTAGGTAACATCCATGTGTGGGGGTTGTAGGTGTGCACTATCGTGCCTGGTTTGTGCAGTGCTGGCGTTAGAACCCAGGGCTTCGAGTCATCCGGAACTGAGAGGGGTCAGAACCTGCAGGTATACCTGCCGTCTGGGGTGCCTCCCTGCTCAGCAGGACCTGGCTTGAAGACCCCACCCTAATGCCCCACATGCACAATGGCCTCTGACCCAACCTGGTACTGCTTTGTTGTTAGAGTATAGTGTTCCCCTACTCATAGTTCCCTGAGCTGTGGACCTGAGCGCCAGCTCCACTCCAGCAGGGAGAGGCATGTGGCACCCAACCCTAACAGATGAATCAGCAAGTTGCCTGAGCTGCCCACCTCTGGCACTCTGTGACGAAGGCCTACTGCTGTTGGCTCTGCAAACCCAGACAAGGGCTGGCTGCACTGTGGATTCTCGGCCTTTGGGGATGGGGGAGGGGCCGTACGGGAGATTAAAAGCAGATGCTCATGTGTGCTGGACATGCGCTGTACTACCAAATTTCATTGCCCAGGACTCTTTTCAGTCTTTTATTCTGAGATAGGGACTCAGTAAGTTACCTAGGCTGCTCTTGAACTTGAGGTCCTCCTGCCTCATACTCTCTGGTAGCTGGTATTACAAGCATGCTCCAACAAGCCTGGCTTCCAACCATTATGGTTTTTTGAACACTCCCAACTTACACTTTAACAAATGAGACCTCACAGAGCCCCCCAATCCCCCCACAACCCTCTCTATTATGGCAAATGACTCTTAAAGTTCTTTCAACTTGGACTCCCACCACCACCACCAGGCGGGGTCCCTCTGTCCTGTTTTCCAGTGGGTAAAAACTTGGTAAAAGATGGCTAAAGAAGTTTGCACTTTACAACAGTTCCTTGTGAGCATTAAAAAATAGCCCCAGTAGCTAGGTGGTGGCTCACACCTTTAATTCCTGCACTCAGGAGGCAGAAGCAAACAGAACTCTGAGTTTGAGGCCAGCCTAGTCTACAGCGCAAGTTCTGGGACAGATAGTACTACGCAGAAAAACAATCTCAAAAAACTGGGGAAGGAAAAAAAAAAGAACAAAATAACATTTGTGTGGTAGAAGTTCTTTAGACATCAAAGCTATGGCACACCACAGCAAGTTGGGGGTTCTGCCTCTGATGGCAGCAGGGCTGTGGTGATGACCTCCTCAGCCACCCTTGCATGGTGTCCTGAGGCCCAGATGTGTTAGCCTGTGTCTTCCACAGCTGTACACAGCACCTGAGAGAAGAAGGTCCCCAGAGAATGAGTGCTTGAGAAGCAGGACCAGGGCTCTGGAATGTTTCTCAGGGGTCTAATAGAGTACCTGCCTAGTATGGGTTCCATCATTGTGCTTGGGAGGTGGAGGCAAGAGGATCAGAAGACCACAGCCATCCTTGGCTACATAGGAGTTGAGGCAAGCCTGGTCTACACTAGACCCTGTCTAACACAATACACATGGGGTGGGGGCGAGCATCAGGGCGACCTCTATTCTAGTAACTGCATCACCAGGAGGTAGACTGATGTCACTAGGAAGCAGCAGTTGAGGACCCCAGTACTGGGGAATCAAATTGTATGCAGTGCCTCAGGGCAGATGAAAGCTGCGTCCTTGGGAAGTGAGGACCCTTGCAGTGCCCATTAGGCCCCAGGCCATATCTGTGCCTTGACTCCCAGTTCTGCCGTCACTCCTGACTTCAAGTGTTTAGCCCACAGGCCTCAGTAAGCTTGTCTGTAAAGTAGGTGTAGCCATCCCTTCCTCACTAGTTCAGAGGTGAAAGCCAAACCTTTTAAAGACCATGATTCATGCCTTCCCCAGCTGGTAATGGGTGGGTTTAAGGTCAGTGGTAAGTAGGAAAAGGAGCTCAGCATGGGACGGAGCCAGGGTTATCTATGCCCTAGAACCAACTATTGATTGGTCTACCATCTGAAATGACAAACCAAAGGCTAGCTGGCGGGAGGCAGGGTATGGGGTTGTGAGAACTCGAATCCCTCCAGCTGCCAATCCCGAGTGCAAGTTCATCTCCAGGGTTTAGCTGAAGAAGCATCGACCAGCCCCTCTGCTTTGCAATAGGGAGGCTTAGGCCATGGCCGTGGAAGTCATCGGCCCCACCCTAGCTCTCCAGCATCCAGAGAGACTACTCGTGGCAGAGAGGCACTACCCAAGGCTGTGTCCTTGAGACAGAGACTCAGGGTCACCCAGGATGTGGCTCTTGTAAGGAGACGTGCCAGTAGCTAGGGCTAGCCTGGTCTAGCAGTGAGCTCTCTCTCTCTCTCTCTCTCTCTCTCTCTCTCTCTCTCCACTGTTTTCTCCACCACCACCCCCTCGGAACTCTCTGAGAGAAATATAGAAGGACTAATCAAGGCACAGAGAGGTGATGTTCTTGCCTCAAGTCACACAGCTAGGAAAAGGCAAAACCATGTCTGTTTGCTCTTGGTGGCATTGCCATGTGGTTTCAAGTGAATCCCTGACCCCAAGGTCCCCTACCAGGGCCAGCCAATCAACAGAAAACTCCAGAAAGTTTCATCAGGAGGATAAGATCAAGCCCTGAGCAGGTCACCTCTATGTTGTCAATTTTCTCATCCCAAAGAAGATGAGTCATAAGTAGGAAGTTTGCAAATTGTGTTCCAGGGAAGCCTGAGGGCTTCCTCGGAGATCTAGTAAAAGGCTCTTATAGTTGCTGAATGATTAGCAGGCTGGGGTGAGAGCCACCATCAGAACCAGTGGCTATGACACACACCAGCCTTCTGTGTAGGCGGCCCATGCTATAAGAAGTGATGGAAACAGAACAGTTAGCAGTTTGGGGGACATAGGTAGACCAGTACTTGGTCCTAGGGCATAGATTCCCTGGCCTCACCCACACCTGCTGAATTAGAAGGCCTGGGGTGGGGACTCTGGGATTTAGGCTCATAGCAGACATGCTCTCCAGCATGGGCTCGGTGGAGGCTGGTTCTAGGGTAGAGGCTGAAGAGGCAGCAGCATGCCTGTGTGAAGTCCTGCAGAGCATGATGCGGTCACCACAGGGAAGTCTGGAGAACCACAAGCAAGCAGGAGCCCAGGTTACTCCAGACAGAGCTCTGCTAAGAGCCTTGAGGGGCCCTGCTGAGCAGAGGCAGCCAACTGGCACCTGTGCCTGTCACCTGCAGCCAGCCTCAGACGCCTGCGGCAGAGGAAGTCTCCAGTGTAGCTAGAAGAGTTCAGCCATGAGACGGGAGGCAGCGGGTGTAAGAGCTGAGTTAAATCCAGGTTCCAAACTTGCCATCCACTATGGCCAATCCTTCCTCTGTGGGCCACCAGCGTTTGTCCTGAGCATCAGGTAGTCCTGTGACCTTAGCCAGGAGCTGCAGTGCCACATGGACGCCAGCCTGTGTACACTAAACGCCAAACAACAGTTTGGTGGAGGGTTAAGGGAGCAGCTAGACATGGACCTACTGCAGAGGAGCCAGCAGGCGTCTGCCCACACGCTGCCTCAGGATGCTGAGGAGGCTGGACCCTCCCCAGGCCAGATGCCCGTCACCCCTTGCCCAGTTTGACCTTGGACTTTTTGACAATGGGCAAGTCCGTTTCCCCCTTTGGGCCTCAGGTTTTCATTAAAAACATGGCAGGCAGAAGTTACCCGTCTGTGGCCTGTCACCTCAGAAGTCCCTGGATTGCCATATTAAGGCTTTGCCTACAGCCTACTCTGAGCCATCACCCCCACCCACTCCCCAGGTCCACACAGTCTTTCAATCCCAAATTCTGGCTTCTTGAACCTTTACATGTGAAGTCATTTGAATAAAGGCTCTATAGCATTAAGACAGTGCATAAGCTGGGATGGTACCCTGTGTGTGCCCCAGGGCGTGCAGGCTGTTTCCAGGATAGGAAGAGAGCAAAGCCACTACAGTGGACCACTTTACCTCCACTCTGCCCTTCTCCCCACCAGACATGGATGGTATAGCCTCTTCCTTTACTCCAGGAAATACAGGAATGGAACTAGGGGCTTCTGAGAGCCTGCAGAGTGAAGCCAGAGACCCTCCCCACAAAGCTGTGAAGCTAGATCCTGGATGAACCCCAGCAAAATTGTTAAGCAACCGTGTCCCCAGGTCACAACCTTTTCACCGTGTATGGCTGTCTTTCCTATGGGGAGGCAGAATTCAGAGTCTGCATCTGGGTCGGAACTCGGTCCCCACCCTCACTACCTAGTCATTTCCAACAAGTTAATTGGGCCTCAGTTTTCTCTGCTGCACAATGGGGAAAATAAGATATGACGTCCAAGGCTTCTGCAAGGATGATGTCCACACAGTAGGTTCAGCTCAGACAGCGATGACCTTGCTTCAACAGGTCACCAGCTGTCAAGTAGGCAGGACACCCCCTTATCCAAGTGATGGCTGGGTAAATACAGCAACTGCTCCAGTTGCCCAGGCAGCCTAGGCATAGGAGGCAAAAGTACTGGGGCTGATCGGTCTCTGTCTGCCCCTCCTATAATGGATAGGAGGGGCTTAACCACAGCCAAAGAGAGTGCTTTTGTCTAACCCAGTGCTGGGATCCACGGCGTCCCATTCTCAAACCTATGCCTTGAGCATAATATTCATCTAGGAGGAGAACAAAACTCCGCAATACATTTGGAGCAACTGTATTGTAGATCTTAACAGAGTACATTCACTTATGAAGGCCCTAGCAGGTTCTGCCATGCAGAAAAAAATATTTTACTTTCTCCCTCCCATCCACTGATTCCCTGGCTTAGCTGAGCCCAGAATCAGGTGTTTTAATCTAGCTGTGTGGGTCATACTCTGAAAAACAGTGGGGCACATCATGTCACCCGACACCTTTGGGTCCAGTACTCTGTGCCGTGAGATGTTGAGTCGGGTTCTTTGGGGATGTCTTAGCACGTTCTTTCTGGAATTGCCCAGGCATGGAAACCCCTAAGGTCCATGTCCGCTTGACCAGTGCACTTAAGAAGTGAGGTGAAAGCCAAGCACGTGGCACGCGCCTGTCACTCCAGCACCTTGACAGGCAAAACGGGGCTGGAGATGGAGAGCCACAGGTGGCATGCCTGCTTGGCATGAATGAAGACCTCAGTTCCATCGTCAGTGTCCCACAAGACTGAGTGTGGTGACATACACCTGTAATCCCAGCACTCAGGTCGGGGAGGCAAGATCGGGAGTTCAAGGTCATCCTCAGCTACATAGTAAGTTTGAGACCAGCCTGAGTTGTGTGAGACCCTGTCTCTTAAAAACAAACAAAAATATAAGGTGAGCTAGGCACCAGGTTCGGCAGTTGTATATTCTGAGCCATGCCTACAGGGACACAGGGATCCCCAACAGTTAGCTAAATGGCTGGCATCAGGGCTGGCATCAGCAGCAGTCTCATGCTGCTGCCTACTGTCCCCCTATGAGAGGGGCTGAGTCTGTTATACAGGCCCAGGAGGTGATTCTAGCATCTTCTGGTACCCTGTGGGTGCTCTGGTCTGCCTAAGTGCTGTCCCTGTCATGCGACAGGCGTGTTGGATTCACATTCCAGTTGGCACCACTCCCGGGCAGGACCAGCATCCTTCCTTGGTAAGATGCTGGTATCTCTGGAGGTGGCTTGGAACAGATTATCAGGACACTTTAAGGGTCAGAGAGGGAAGAAGGCATCCTCTGACAGGGAACACTGTAGGAGCCAGAGCCTACAGTAAGAGAAGACACAAGACAAAGGGACATGAGGATTCACCTGGACAGTGGGTGTCAACCTGTGGGTCACGATCCCTTTGGGGAGTCGAACAACCCTTTCACAAGGGTCACCTAAAACCATCGGAAAACACAGATGTTTCCATTATGATTCATAACAGTAGCAAAAGTACAGTTATGAAGTGGCAATGAAAATAATTTTATGGTTGGGGGGTCACCACAACATGAGGAACAGTATTAAGGGGTGGCAGCATTAGGGAGGTTGAGAACCACTGCCCTAGGACATGGAGAGGCAGGTGGGAGAGATCATGGGTTGCAGTGGGTACTTGAGTTAATCCCAGCTTCCTTCCCTCCTGCCCTGTGTGTGCAGGAAGTGCACACTTAGTGACAGCCGAGCTGGCAGAATTGACAAGTACCCCCGCTACGGAAAGGGTTGTGAGCAAGTTCCCGCTCAGGAGCCAGGGCTTAGAGCTGTGTGACTCTCAGGCAGGCAGCCAGTTCCTCGGGGCCTCCCTGTCTCCCTCTGTGAGGTGGGAAAGTTGAAAATTTGAAGCAATACATGGAAAGGGGGCTAACATCGCAGCAGCTCGCCGCCCAGGGAAAGCAAGCCTGGGCCAGCAACGAAGGCTGGGTTCCACCACGGCTGGGGGCCTCAGTACACTACAGGGTCCTGAGCCCCCCGTCCTGACCCCAGTGCAGGGGCCTTCAGGAGCTTGGCGCCTGCCTCTCGGGAAGAAGCAATGGATTGTGGGACTTGGTGAAGAGGGCTCAAATCACTCACATCTGTGTCTTCAGGGCAGCTCTGATAGGCTATGCTGCAAAACACACTGTGGGGTGACAAGGACTCAGGTCCACCGCTGTGAGCTGGCCCCATGCCAGTGTGGCCATACACATCCGCTTCATGTCATCCATGCTTCAAACTCCGAGACTGGGGAGACCCAGCAGACAGGCAAGTCAGCAAGTCACTGACAGCATCTGGCCCATGTAAAGGAAGAGGCCATACCTGCCCTCGCAAGCCTGGGGAAGATGCTGGCCAGATGTTTCCAGAGGTGTTGACCTTGAAGGAGGGCACAGATGCAATGCAGGACTCCAGGGCTTCAACATTGACAATTAGTCTGAAAACTGTGATCTCCAGCCAAGGAAAGGGATCCGTGGCTCAGTTCACATCCATGGCTCAGTTCACATCCAGGTCCCCACAGCTTTACTACCTCTAGGCCAGGTGATTTCTGTGCGTGGCTCCCTGGGTCCAGACTCCCTCCTGTTGGCAGGGCCTTGGGGCCGCAGATGCTCAGCTCTGTTCAGCCAGGGACCCTCTGCCCTTTTCTGCTGAGAGGTCACATGCCTTTCCTACCTCTGAGCAGTGTGGGTGTCAGGCCACTCAGGTGGAGAGGACAGAAGTCCTCCCTCAGAACAGCCCACAGGCCATTATCTTCCTGAGACTTCCTGGGGAGGGGGGGGCACCTTCCTATAGTCAAAGAATGCAGTCACCTTTCACCTTGTCTTCCAGAGTCCAGGGAACTCAAAGACAAAGCAGGGCTTCACCTTCAGTGAAGTTGCCAATAAGTCTGGCAAAGTGGGCCGCACACTGACCCAGAGCCCCCAGAGGGATGTGTGTCCACCGTCATGGATAGCTGCTGTAATGCAGGGCTTTGAACAGAGTGTCAGCAACAGGGCTGAAGAAAAACCCTGCCTTTTGGCAGAGCTAAATAAGGAAAGCTGGCAGAAGACAGTGTGGTATGGCATGGAGTGGCTACTGTCCCAGGCGTGTGCTAGGCACTTCACATAAACTCATTAAGTCACATGAAAAGTGTCTCTCAGCCTATGTGCCAGGCTTAGGGCTGGAGGCCAAGGATGTAGATATAATGTTTCCTTGTTGTTGGGGCTTTTGTTTGTTTTTTGTTTTGTTCTTTATTTTTATTCTTTGAGACAGGGTTTCTCTGTGCAACAGCCCTAGCTATCCTGAAACTCTCTCTGTAGACCAGGCTGACCTCCAACTCACAGAGGTCTGCCTGCCTCTGCCTCCCCAGTGCTGGGATTAAAGGTGTGTGCCACCAACGCCCAGCAAAGATATACATAAAGAAGTATAACAGTCACCTTCATGAAAGTCTTTGACTTTAAAGTTCACTTCTCTAAAGTCCTTGGATTGACTATTGTTGACTCAGCTTTGAAACAGAGACTCAGAGAGACAACATAGTAGCCCAAGAAGACAGAATTAGCTAGGGTGAGACTTGGGGTGCAACACACTGTTGCACCTGGCCCCCTTTCAGACAGTTGTGATTGGTTAGAACAGGAAGGTTCCGCTCATTCGTTACTGAGCTCCTACTGGAAGAAGCAGCTGGGGGGGGGGGCACAGAAGGCCTTAGCAAGAGGGTAGAAGCTCCCTGGCACCCTCTTACCCGGGCTATGGCTCCAGGTGGATATAGTCATGGATTCTAAAAGGGCTTCAGCCAGCCATGACAGAGAACACAGCATGGCAACAGCCCTGGCCGCAGGCACACCAGTGACTCTGTAGGAATCAGTATGGGCCAAGTAAAAACAGACATTCATCTTCCCTTGGTGCCTTCCTGCAGTGTCCAGGTTGTAAGGACAGTGCTGCCCCAACCTCATCGAAGCTTTTAGCACCGGGGAGGAAATTCACTAGCCACTGCCTAGCTACGGGCTTGCAAGCCTGCCCTTGCCTTGATGCCAGAAGTAAGGGAGCCTAGCTCTAGCCTACGGAGTTCTGGAGGTCGTTAGTTGTGAAGCATTTGGGACTGTGTGACAGTTTACATTAAATGGCAAAATGATTCCAGAGGAGTCAGATACTGCCGTGCACAACCGGGATCCCAGCACTTGGGAGGTGGCAGATCAGGAGTTCAAGATCAGCCTCAGAGAAAGCTTATTTCAGGGATGAACTTTCTCAAAACTGGACAACAAACAAAATCGTCCTAGCAAAGGAAATGTCCCCAAGAGCCTCACCCAGCCTCTGATTTAGCTCAGCGGTGGCTCCTATGTCCCAGTGGGTACATGGGCTGGCATAGTGACAACAGGCTAATAGTAGCTGGTTAACCAAAGCCCAGAGTCATGAGTTGTCTAGAGAATGGTAGAGCAGCTGTGGGGGGAGGGTAAGAGGTAGGAGAGCAGAAACATTTGTGTTCTAAGCAGGGGTGCAGAGCCTCCCAAGGCTCCCATCCCCTTTCACCCCAACTCTGCTTCCCACAGCTGGGCAGATGTGGCCTCACACAGTCTCTGTCTAAGCCCTCTGCTCAAAGAGCCTCACTTCTCATGGGATCTGCCTCTCAGACCCAGCTATGTTCGAGCAGGGTTGTCTAGGAAACATGGCAGCAAAGAGACGTAGATATGGAAATCTCAGGATAATGGATGAGGATGGACCAAAAGCAGTAGGAAAATAAACTTCTTTAACAGATAGATATGTTAAAGAACCTCCTAAATGAAGGTGTTACTAGGCAGTCCAGCAAGTTACCAAGGAAGAGAAAGGGTTTTTTTGTTATGTTTTTTGTTTGTTTGTTTGTTTATTTGTTTGTTTTCCGAGACAGGGTTTCTCTGTGTAGCTTTGGAGCCTATCCTGGCACTTGCTCTGGAGACCAGGCTGGCCTTGAACTCACAGAGATCCACCTGCCTCTGCCTCCCGAGTGCTGGGATTAAAGGCGTGCGCCACCAATGCCAGGCCGAAGAGAAAGTTTTTGATAACTAGTTTTTTGTTTGTTTGTTTGTTTGTTTTTGTTTTGTTTCAGGATTTTTTTATTTGGGTTTTTTTTGTTTGGTTGGTTGGTTTTGGTTTCTTTTTTTGGCATGATCACTGGATAACTGTGTAAAACTGGAAATAATTGCAAAGCACAGAACAGGATGGATGCTTGCCAAGCCCGGGGAGACAGTTCCCTGACCCCTTGGAGAATTTCTGTGCTGTAGTGGAGAGGCCACCGAGGAGGGGGCCCTCTGAGGCCAGAGACAGGCAGCAAGCACAAGCAAGGCTCTAGCTGGTGGCCACAGTAAAGGCAAAATTTGAAAATGTGATTCTGGAAAAAGCACAAAGCAGTAAAGATGAGTTAAAGTGGTGCTTTTGAGCATTGTCACTCCCTGTGGGGCCTAGTGGTGTAACCCAAGGACATGGACACACTGGGGGCCTGTGAGTTAGCTTGTTATCCCCAGGCCTCCAGAGAGCCTGCCTGTCTGTCCCTGAGTAGGATGCTGTCCATTGGTGGCAGAGGCGGGCTGCCTTGCTGCCTGCCCCAGGTCCTGCTGTGACCCCACCAGCTGTGACAACCACCTATGCTGTTGTGCTCACTGGGACCTACACTGTCCCTGCTCCTGGGACCTGGGACCCCATGTGTTGCTCCTATTTCCTAGGAGCTGTGGCTGAGTGTCCTCAATGCACTCCAGCCATCATCAGCCATTACAAGCCACTTTCACGTCCTAGAGCAGAGTTTAAAAATAGAAACTCAGCTTTGGCTGTGAATATACCAATATGGGCTTCCTCGACACTTGCCAAGGACAGGGGCTTTGACCTGAGCCTGGCTGATCTGAGATCTGAGGCCCAGGGGCAGCACAGGCTACTCTCCTGGTGTGTGTACACTGCTTGCTGGTACCCTGTGGGTAGAGTTCAGGTACATGGCTCAGTCTTCTCAATGCACAGGATAGCCCTGGGGCAAAGATGATTGGGGCCTCAATGTCACTCATTTCAGGTGGACAGGCCATGCCACAGGCAAAGAGGAAAGGACAAAGATTACACACAGTCAGGTGGGACAGGCCAGCTACAGGCCATGGCCTAGGAGAGTAGAGGTGGCTGGCAGGAGACCAACCTGCTCCTCTTCCTCCCTTCCTGGTCCTTTCCATTAGCCCTGCAGGCAGACTGCCTTGAGAGCACCCCACCCCACCCCACCCCACCCCACCCCACCCACCCCACCTCCATCCCCAGTGGCATGCTGTTGATATGAAGTGGAAGTGCTTATATCCCCAAACAGGCAGGGAGGTGCTCCCGAAAGCTGCCACACTTTCTAGAAGCATGAGAGTTGGCTGTTAAACGCTTGCTTTGGTCTAGCACCTTGTTAGGTAGCAGAGACTCCACAGGACCACCAGGCCTGTCTCCTTCTCCTACAGAAACGTTCTAGGCTGCAGGGAAACATGGATGCTGGTCCAATGATTTCACAGGTTAAATTAATCCCAGGTAAGAAGTGTAGTGTCAGAAAATGTCCTGGGTTAGTAAGAGCGTGTGCATGTGGTTTGGGAGTAGGGTGACACTGGTGACGGGGGCGGGGGGCTGACAGCAACAGCATGCAAACAGAGCCCCAAAGTTGGAAAGGAGCTTGCCACCCACAGTTCCACAGGTAGGGAACAGCAGGATGAACAGTTTGAGAGCATAACACTTGCCCACCATTGTCCATGGCTCCTGTTAGGGTACCCATGCCACCTTCTTGGGCTAGGACAGCAGTTAACTGGCCTCTTCCTCGGCAGTCAGGGAACATGATAACAGGGTCTTAATCTTGAACCCTCTGTGAGTGTCTGTGTGTGTGTCTGTGTCTGTGTGTGTGTGTGTCTGTCTGTGTGTCTGTGTGTCTGTGTCGTCTGTCTTCTTGCCTGCCTGTCTGTCACTGTCTCATTCTCACTCATGGTAGGGTTGCTGGCTCCCTAGCTCAACAGGCAGAGCCAGCAGCAATTGCCTAGCCTCAGAGCAGCTGCTTCATCCTGAGTACCATCCCAGCTCTTTCAGTTTCTAGAACCCTTCCCAGTGTTCTCCAGTAATAAGCACACATATTGAGCCTCACCATGAATCAGCCCAGGTCATAAAAAGTAAGGAGACTGGAGCAAGGGGTGTCGTTTACTTGTTAGAGTGCTTCTCAGCACAAGGCTCTGAGTTTGCTCTCCAGCACTGCATAAGTGTGGTGGTGCACGCCTGTCATCCAAGCACTGGGAAAGTAGAAGCTGGAGGGTCTGAGGTTCAAGGTCACCCTTAGCTATATACTGAGTTTGAGGCCAGTCTTTGGCTACATGAGACACTGTCTCAGAAAAATCAAGTAGACTGGCCAGGCACGTTATTTCATGTGAGGACAGATGAACGGCCCACACCAGCAGCATCTGCAGACCACGCCAGGACAGAATGAACAGTGCATCACTGACACCCAAGGTGGTTCTCCAACCTCCACGAGTGCATCGTGGCAGGTGTGTGCTTCTCCCATGTGAAGCAACAACGTGTGGGAAACCCCTCACTGTGTGTGTGTGGAGGGGGGGTTACTGTGCTTCCCCCCAACTGGGAGCTAGATGCGAGCTTTCTTCAGAAAAACAAAAGTTTTGAAAGCTTCACACTCTCCTCCCAAATATTTTCAATCAAAGGAGATTGATTTTCTCTTCCTCCTCCTCTTCTTTTTCCAAGTCCGGTTTCTCTGTGTGACACCCCTAGCTGTCCTGGAACTCACTTTTAGATCAGTCTGGCCTCAAACTCACAGAGATCTGCCTGCCTCTGCCTCCAGAGTGCTGAGATTATAGGTGTGTGCCACCACCACCTAGCCCAAAGAAGATTTTCAATCACCTTCTTGGGAAGTCAGAAAATAGAATCCCAGAATCTGTCTCTGAGACGACAGAAAATGATAAACAAACAAACAAACAAACAAACAAAACTGGTACGTGTCTAGGTGAATTATTTCAAGCAAAAATTACATATCAATGTAAAGTAGTCATGATGACCGTGCCCCATTACTGAAGTCTTCAGGATTAAAACTAGGCTGTAGCACTGTAGAAGCAAGAGGTGCTGGGAATCCCTGGTGTCCATTCTGACTGTTTGAGACAGGACATTAAGACTATGATGGATGAGCTGTAGGTCTTGGTCAGCTGACCCTGCATAGTGAGTGTGAGAGGGGTCACTAAAGCATGCCTCAAAATCACCACAACACCTGTGGAAGCTGGGCTAACCCCAGAGTCGCTCTTCTAGGAGACATGAGGTCCTAAAACCTTTATCTCTAGCTTGTTATTAAGTGATAGTGAAGTTGACGTCTCGGGGACCACACTCTGAGGACAATTACATAAAAACCAGAGACGCAGAGAGTGAAGCTTCCGGCAGAATAAAGCAATAGTGAACAAAGCTCCCGTGTTTACCTTCAACAACCAGGCCAGCCCGTTCTCCCAAGAGCTTTGTGCAGTGGGCCAGACATGATTATTTGGGGCTTTGTGGGCCAGATGATCTCTGTCCCAGATACCCAGGTCCTCAGCGTGAGCAAAATCAGATGGCGAGGTGAGGAACTGAAGGGCGTGGCTATGGTCCCAGAAAAAAAAAAAAAAAAAGACCAGGCTTTTTCTGTTTTCCCCAGGGTGGGAATAGAACCAAGGGCTTCAAGCATCAAGGCAAAAGGGCTTCCAGTGAGCCGCACACAGGCTTTTCAAAAAAGTGTGTAAAGGGTTGGATGCAACCCTGTATCAGTCCCCATGTTTGGTACCTACAATGGCTTCCACAGGTCCTGTGGCCTCCTGGGAAGCCTCTGCAGCAAGGCTGGGATCAGCATGTCAGTATTCTTAGTATCTTGCAAGATGTGGTGGGGGGGCAGGAGAGAGAGAGAGAGAGAGAGAGAGAGAGAGAGAGAGAGAGAGAGACGTGTGCATGAGATACGTGTGTGTGTTGGTAGTGACAGCAAAGCCCCAGTCCTCTGACTCCAGCCCTTTGGCTGGGCAGCTAGGCTGTAACATGACTATTCCTCTATTCCTTTGGGGGCTGAGAAGAAGGTAACAGTTTAGTCGGATGCTGTGTTGCCCTAAAGATACCTCCTCCTGCCACATCCTCCAAGTTACAGTTCAGAGTGGGGGACGCTAACTGTGTGCCTAAACCAGAGTGTGTGAGTTGATGGTGGAAGCCTGAATGACCCCTTGTGTTCCCTTGCCCTGGGCTCCATGCTCAACTGGAGGCATAAGGAAAATGAACACACGCACACACACACACACACACACACACACACACACACACACACACACACACAGACCCCACTGCTGGCTACAGAGGATCTGCACACGAACCCGCACGATCATGCACACATAGCCACACATGAGCACATGCACACACAAAGCATGCACAGGCTGTTTGTTTCTCATCTGTGTTCACTTGTCAGTCATTCTTCCCCGCCTCCCCTCTGCCTCCCTCTCTCTTCTTTCTCTTCACCTTTTGAGGTTTGCTATGTCTTTCTAGAGGGCTGGGATTGTTGTGCTCAGCCCCTCCCCACCACACACACACACACACACACACACACACACACACACACACCTGCTTCTCACCTTCTCCTTTCTCGTCCCCCCCACCCCTCTCCCAGACCCCTTTCTTGGGAATCAAGCGCTATAGACGTACTCATCGGGCACAAAAATCTCAGCTCCACCCCTCACCCTCCACCACCTCTGCCCCTGACCACACAGCCCAGACCAGGGTCTAACCCAGGCTCTCTACAATTCCTTCCTTGGCACCTGGGTTGAACAACAACAACAACAAATGCATCTTATCTAAGCAATGCATGAGACCAGGGCACCTGCTGAAGTTTGGCCCAAATGTGCCCAAGTCCCTGGGAAAGGCCCTCGCTGCAAGTGTCAACAACTGTTCCTGAAGGAGGGCCTTCCATGTCATCACAGTCACAGGTGTGAGATACCTGTCCACTAGGTGGCAGATAGCATTGTTATATTTATTTAATATATGGAGAAACTGAGGCTTCGGGAAGTTTGCCCCAAACCAGGGTCTGCACAACACCAAGGTCTGGTGGCAGAGGACAAATACTAAGACCACACGTCACCTCTTATTTTCCTCCAAAGTCAGTAACAAGTCCAGCCCTGCGTGAGCACTCCCTGTGGATCACTATATTCAGAAATCCAAAACGTGGAATGTTCCAAAATATAACATGTGTTGAGCTCTAGCAGGACACCCTCAAGAAAATTCTATGGCATGAGGCTGGAGAGATGGCTCTTCCAGAGGACCCAGGTTTGGTTCCCAGCACCCACATTGAGTGGCTTACAACTGCCTGTGCCCCAGGGGATATGACACCCTCTTCTGGCCTCCCTGGGCACTGACCTCATATGCACATACCCATACCGACATAATTTTAAAATAATAAAAATAAACCTTTACAAGCAAAAACTTTGCAATGCAAAACTGTATATTCTGCACAATATTGTGTAAAGCCATCATCATCACAGGATGCACAGGAACCTGGAGTGAACTCTGTGTTTAGACCTGGGTCCTCCCGAAAGACATGCCTTTACACATATGCAGATATCCCAGAACTAGAGAAAACAATAAAATCCAGAATCTAAAACACTTCCAGTTCCAGGCATTTCAGACAAGAGATTCTCATCCTAGATAGTCAATGCAGAAAGCCTGAATGACGGAAAAGGAAGCACACACTCATGCGGTTTTCAGCGATGTCATTGATCCTCCATAAAGACTTTAACACTTACCCATGTTGTACTGTGGTGTGTGCATATGCATACACACACATATACAAACACACACATATCTGTGTACGTATCTTGAACCCTTGACCTTCCTGCACTGGGCTTACAGACATTCCCACCATGTGCTGTTTAAAATTAGACATCTCACATATTCTGTGTGTGTGTGTGTGTGTGTGTGTGTGTGTGTGTGTATGGGTGCAGGGCGTGTGTTCCTGTGTGTGCATGCAAGTGTGGAGACCCGAGAACAACTTCAGTTTTCCTGCCTCAGGCACCATCCACCTATGTTTTTTTGAGAGTGACTCATTGGACTGCCCTCTCCTAAGAGCCAGGCCATTTGGCCAATAAGCCTTAGAGATCCACCTGTGCCCACTTTCCACAGGCCTGGGATTACGAGAATGGATGGCTGTCCTATCTTTACATATGATTATACTTAGTGTGTGTGTGAGGGTGATGCATTCCACAACGCACATGTAGAGACAGACACCGGGGATAACTGTGGAGTCCTTTGCTTTGACATGGGTTGTACTCAGGTCACCACGCTTGTCCAGCAAGCGCCTTCAACCACTGAGCCATCTTTCCGGGCCCATCTGTTTTTCCTTTTTATGTGGATTCAGGAAATCAAACTCAAGTATTCATGTTTGCAACACAAGAACTGTGCCGACCGTTTGGGGGTTCATTTCCTTCTGTGTATGAGGCTACTTCAGAGACAGGCTTCAAAGTGTTAACAGATGGAGCTGGGTCCTCTCTATCCCAAGAAAACAAATCACCTCGTTGCCCAAAGTGCTCGTTGCCACTCTATCTATCTATAATGGTGTAAAACTGGAAACAACCCCACTCTGTTACTGTGCCCCTAGCCTATGCAGAGCAAAATCAGCCATGAACTTCCTTCTGACACTGTCAAAAGATTGCACTGAAATTCTCTACTGAGAAGGAACAATATCCCACACACTGTCTGGCCAAAAGCATCAAGCAGAACAGATCTATGTGTGTGGGTCTTCCAGTGAGAACGGGGGCGTTTGTGTCTCCTGGAGACTATTTAACTAAATACTAACAGCTGCTGTCTAGAAGCAGCATTGGGAGATTTACATTTTTGTGTTAGGCTTATTTCTTTCTGGAATATCATGTTTCTTCATCTTTGTGGGAAGCAGAGAGGACTTTGTAATGGGGGATGGGTGGGCAACGAGAGCCACTTTGATTTATTTATTTATTTGACAAATTCAGACATCTACTGATCATAATCACCCCACCCATCCCCATTCAACTCTCCCCAGGTGCCCCCCAAACACACACACACACATATCCCCCTCCCAACTCTCTTTCTCCCTCTTCTTCCTTAGTGACCCCTGAGAATTATCAGTGATTCTTGTGTGTGCATGGATATGAGGCCGCCCACTGGAGCATGGGCAAACTACCAGGAAAGCCACTTTGGTTTTGTGCCTTAGAGTCCCCCCATCCCCCACCCAGGATGTGGTTCCTCCCCACAGCAAGGCTGTGTGTACTCCTGTGTTGCAGACTCCGACAGCCAGTGCAGCCCCACACGGCACAGCCTCAGCCTGTCTGAGGGAGAGGAGCAGATGGACCGTCTACAGCATGTGGAGTTGGTGAGGACCACGCCCATGTCCCACTGGAAGGCTGGCACAGTGCAGGCCTGGCTGGAGGTGGTGATGGCCATGCCCATGTACGTCAAGGCCTGTGCAGAGAACGTTAAGAGTGGGAAGGTAGGCAGCTTGGGCCCCCGGGGGTGACCCTGTACCTTCCCATGAGTGTTATCCCCTCCCAGGAATTGACTGTCTTCATTCTACCCCCAGGGACAAGAGGAGGTATAGCGATAGAAGTTTGCCAACTTATTGCAGGTCTGGGTCACCAATAAATCAGTCTCCCTAGCAAGGAAACAATGCCCTTTGGAGTCATGCCACTTTGTCCTTAAATTGGAATGAACCTCTCCTTAGCTGACGGGGATCCATCAGGGCTGGACTGGGGAGTTCTTTAGCTTAGATGGGGGCCCCACCCATCTTGGTCCAAGCAGTATCCCCCGCAAAGGTGGTCCATAACAATAGCTGAGCCCGGGCATCCAGGAGCCCAGCAAGGGGTGACAGGAAGACACAACCAGGCATCAGGAAAGAGCTGAAGCAAGACGGTCCCAAGGGACATGGGTCCCACAGCTCCTAGAAACAGGCTTTTTAATTTTTTTGTCTTTTTGAGACACAGTTTCTCTGTGTAGCCCTGGCTCTGTAGACCAGGCTGGAACTCAGAGATCCACCTGCCTCTGCTACCCAAGTGCTGAGTTAAAGGAGTGTGCCACCACTCCCTAGAGACAGGCTTTGTTGGGAGCTTCCAACCATCACAGGCTGCAGAGGTGTCTGGTGCCCTGTCTAGGAGGATGGGTTGGGAGGGGGGTGTGGTTGAGTAGCCCATTCCCTCCCACCCTTCTGTATTGGCCGCAGCAGCAGTGAACAGGGCTTGAGATTCCAGGCGCCATGGCCAGGTCTCCCTACTTCTGGCCCATCTCTTGCCTCCAGGCACTAATTCTACTTTCTGAAAGCAGGTGCTGCTCAGCCTGAGTGACGAGGACCTGGAGTTGGGCCTGGGTGTGTGCAGCTCCTTGCACAGACGCAAGCTCCGCCTGGCCATCGAGGACTACCGTGATGCAGAGGCTGGCCGCAGGTAAGCCACTGTAACCTGGAAAAGCAAGGACTTTCTGTCCTGAGCCTCCCTGTCACCCAGGCAAGCAGGATACTGGGTCACATTAAGCTTCAGGATATTGAGGATAGCAAAGATGGCCTAGATGTATCCTGCCACCATAGAAAAACTAACGCACAGGAGGCACACACGCCCAGAACATTGGTGTTATACCTCCACCTCAGAGCGGGCGCCAGAAGAGTGGGTGGCTCCCAGCATGCTTCTGTCTGCCCAGCTGGTAGGGATTAGGCCACACAGCCAACATGTCAAAGCTCAGGTCTGTCCACCCCAGAGTAAAGGAATGGAGCAGGAGGGTAGACAGCGGAGGCAAAGGGGCTGGATAGTCTCGTGGAAGTCTTTTACAGAGTAGTGTAGCCAACTGGTCTAGGCCTCTCTTAGCAGATGTACCTGATGGTAGCTGGCATCCCATCTCAGAATCCAGACTGTCCTTGCTGGAGCACCCCCCATACCACTCCCACCCAGCCCCACTCTTTTTCTACTTCTCTCTTGACCTCCGAGGGGTCCGTTTTTTAGCAACTCTCATGAAAAGGGAAGCCACCTCCCCCAACACCCAGTCCTTGGTGCTCAGAGTGGGGAGGGGCCAGTTTTGTAAACCTGACACGGTCTGTTTTGCATAATTATCTCCTTCGCTGGTTTCCCATCGTTTCTGTACAGTTAATTAATCAAACCTGATGGTGTGTGCTACTGTCTGCAGAAGTTGCTTTGTGCATTAACAGAGAGGGGGGAGGGAGGGAGAGAGAGTTGGGAGGCGGAGGGGTGGAGAAGCAGGCCAGCTCCAAAGCAGAATAACACAATCTTATGCATCAGGAGACGGGCCCTGGTGCCAGGCCAAGGTGACAAGTATTTCAGAGAAAGGGTCGGAAAGCTAGCAACTCGGAGCCAGCAGTAGAGGTGTCAGTCTAGGAAGGAAGGGCTGATGGGGTGGTGCCAGAAGGGAGGCACCCTTCACCCCATCGGGCCTTCCCTCATGAAGGCTCCTGAAGCACCCTCCCAGCCACCTCCTGACCACCTCCCTCCTCTAGACCCCAAAGTCTAGACACCCTCCTGCTCACACCACACCCCACATCCTAGAGGTTTCCTCCATGCTGCCTGTGTTTCTTGAGCATGTGGGGACACTGGCTTCAGCTCTCAGAAGTGCCAGGAGTCCCCGACACTGCCCAAGTGTCCACCACTGTCCCCAAAGCATGGCTGTCTGCATCAGCTTGGGTTGCTATAACAAAATGCTACCAACCAGGTAGAATGAACAACAGACACCTATTTCTCCTGGCTCTGAAAACTACAAGTCTAAGGGAGCAAGGTGCCAGGCTGGCCAGGCTCCTGCAGGGTACCCCTCCTGGTTATACATGGCAGCCTTCTTACAGGGGCCTCACACGGGGAAGGGAGAATCATTTGCCACCAGTGACGTCAGGGAATCCTAACGCTTCCCAAGGACCCAACCGGATGCCATCACATAGACACACAGATGTGGGGGACAAAGGCTGGTCCATAGCAGGAGCCGAGCCTGAAATCCACCCAGAGCTGAGAAAGGTGTGACTCACAAGCACCACCATGGGTGTATGGGAGAGCTGAAGCAGATGGTCCCACATTAGACAGCCCAGGTCCTATGGAGAGATACCTGGCTGCGAGATTCCTGGGCCAGGACACTTTGCCTTCTCTGGGACTCAGTTTCCTTACCTGTAAAGTAAAGAGAATTGACCAAAGTTAAGGGTTGGACCCTTTTAGGAATCCAGTAGGGGCTGTGATGCCTTCCCCAGATGAACTCTACAAGACTACATAACTTTTCAACGTAAGTCCTCTGACTTAGCCACGGAAATTTTAAAAGCCCACAGACTCTGGGTTCAGAGTCCCAAGGTGAGCTGTCTCAAACTCTCTAAGCTGTGATAATGGACATGGCCACTCTGGGCCCAACATTCCCCTTTGCCAAACTTTCACCTAACTCTTTACGAACACAATTTCACTCACCCATTCCACCCGTTCCTCAGCCACAATTATCTCCATCTTAGAGATGAAGAATTGAGTGCAGACAGAGAACAAGCAAAAAGTCACACCCCTCAGAGCTGGCTCTCATGCATTGTCTTTGCACCCTCCCATGGTGCCAGGGTATTAGAAACAGTGTCATCTCCTACTGTTAGCTATGGAGCTGGGATTTCCGTTCTCTAACTCCTTCAGTCCCCACCACTCCATATAGCGAGTGTGGTTGGGATTTTTTACAGAGGAAACTGAGTTGCAAGGTCTCAGACTCAGAACAGTCTCCCACTGTTTTTACTGATGTGTGACCCAGATGGCCTCTACATGACATGCCTGTCCTCAGACCTTGGGCTCTGGCCTAGCTCCACCTGAGGAAGAGGTCCCAGCAACTGTTAGGGAAACAGTGACTGGATTCCTTTTGAAGCCAGACTTGAGTCCCTGTGTCAGTTCTGAGTAGCTTCAATGCAAAGGCATTTCGAATGTCAGACACATGTTCTTTGGGAACTTACAGAGGGACACTGTTGGTTACAAGTGAGCCACTGCTGAGGAAGTCAAGCCAGGTGTGCCTCCTGGCTACCACCCCCAACAGTGTCGTACCACTGACTTCAGAAGGATGGGAGGCACTCTCCCCTTATTCCCATGAGTGACAACCCTGCCGGGAGCATCCAGTTCAGACCCATGATGGCCACAAGGGCTGGGGCTGGGCAAGGGTCCTCTGTGACAATCCGAGAAGGAAGATTATCTTGGGCTGGAATGTTCTGGTTTAGGAGCCTCATCAGGGCAGAGTAGAGCCCAGTCCTTCCTCTAGCCCTGATCAGTTTTCTGAGCAGTTAGCTATGAAACACACCAGGCAGCATTCACTCCACTGGGTGGGCTGAGTGAGCTGGCCTGGTCCTGGCCAGGAAAATCTAATGAGGGGATTGGCCTACAAGCTGTAGTTAACCCCAGCATGTCAGGTACACACATGGGGCCCTGGGACCTTAGGCAAGAGAAAGGACCCTGGTGTGGGGGTGGGGGGGAGTTCCTGAAAGGTGTCTGGGAGTCTATAGGAGATGATAAGGAGAGAATGGGGGCAACAGGCCTGGAGACAGGCAGAGGACAAATCCTTGTCTTAGGGAAACAGAGAAGCAGTTCCAGGAGGCTGGGGCAGAGGGAAGGAGAGGGAGCCAGGAACTCATGCAGATGTTCTGCCAGCAAACAGTTAGTGAGAGTCTGCCGATCATCCCCACACCCATTGTGTCAGTGAACATGTCCCTGGTCCTGATCACCTCTCCTGTACCCTAAGTTAGGGGCAAGGGACAATAAACTAGTGGATAAATCACTCTGTAACTAAATGCATCATGCACTGAGTGCTTTGAGGGCAAAAACCGGAAGGGCAGGATTGAAGGAGAGGACAACCTTAGATGGAGAGATGGCCCCTGGGGGAAGGAGGAGGGAGCCCTGTCAGCACCTTGAGTGCGGCTCAGAAGGGCAGGAAAGCCTCTAAAACAGGAACAGAGCGGGGCATGCCAGCTGTCTCCAGCTGCCCCCAAAGAGAAGAGCAGCATCCCTTTGCAAGCTAATTGTGTTCCCTTGTACTGAGTGCTCCCACCTAGACAATGTTGTGCTCCCACCAGCCAGCACTAGGTCATTTTTCAGGGTCCCTCCGCAGGGATGTTGCGAGGACCTCATTCCTTCTATGAGGTTGCCACCTCGTGGCAGTCACAGGAATGACATCTAGGAACCACCTTACTTAGCCAGGTGTATCCCCACCCATCAACAAAGCCTCTCTGCAGAATGCACCCCAGGCGGCTCACAGCCAGTACCTCCAATTCCAGGCAATCAGACACCCTCTGTCTTCCAAGGATACCTGCACACACGTGGTGTGCATAAACTCTCACAGGCACACCCGCACGTACACAAAAAAGATAGTGAATAAATATTTTAAAGCCTTTTTGAATACCTACAATGTGCATGTTTCTGAGGTTCTGTCCGGTGCAAGTCTCAAGTGTGACAGCGAGGTAGCGAGAGCAGCCTAAAGGCCATCTGGGTTTCTCTGACCCAAAGATGAGCCCATGAGGGAAGGGCTGAGCCGCAGCCCTGTCTTGGGACAGAAGGCCTGGAACACTGGGTGGATCCATGAAGCCTTCTCATCCTCCTCCAAACAGGAAAAGGGACCAGAGGACAGCAGACAGGTGGACAGGGGAGGAGGATGGTTAGCCTGGGGCTTTGAGGAGTCCTGGGTTCTGCAGAGCCCTAGGGAAATAGGGTGGGTCAAGTCAAGGAGGGGTTCCCCAAAGGTCCACCAGCTGTAGGTAACCCTTCTCCTGACACTGCCCCTGCAGTTTTAGTCTGAGTGTGGCCTAGTGATATTCATTTTGTCCCTGTGATCCGCTGCTGTTCTTTAGTTCTGTCTGTCTCTCTGTCTTACTCCCTCTCCCCATCCACCTCTTCCTGAGTCTCTCTGTGTGTCAGTCTGTGTGTCTGTCTCTGCCTGAGTCTGTCTCTGTCTGTCTATCTTAGTCTCTCTTTCTGTGTGTCTCTGTCTCTGTCTCTCTGTCTCTCTGTCTCTCTGTCTCTCTGTCTCTCTCTCTGTCTCTCTCTCTCTCTCTTCACATCTCTGATCACTCCATTCTTTTCTTCCCCTCGATCTCTCTCCTCCACCCCGTTCCCCATGCTCCCTGGCTTTCTTGTCTACCCTTGCCCTGTCTTTTTCCTCTCTACCCATCTCTTTCCCATTTCCACCTGCTCTCCCCACTCCCACCTCTCTCTGGCTGTGTCTCCTTCTCAGCCTGTCCAAAGCCTCCGACCTGGACCATCACTGGGTGGCCAAGGCCTGGCTGAATGACATCGGCCTGTCCCAGTATTCCCAGGCCTTCCAGAACCACCTTGTGGATGGGAGGATGCTGAACTCCCTGATGAAGAGGGACCTGGAGAAACACCTGAACATCTCCAAGAAGTTCCACCAAGTCAGCATCTTGCTGGGGATAGAGCTGCTGTACCAAGTGAACTTCAGCAGGGAGGTAAGGACTATAAGGGCAGGGGCAGGGGCAGGGGCAGGGGCAGGGGCAGGGGCAGGGCAGGGGCAGGGCAGGGCAGGACTCTTCCACAACACTTCTCCACATCCAATGTCTGTCCAACCAACCACTGATCCATCCACTTATTCATCCATCAATCTATCCACCCAGTCACCCATCTACCCATCCATCCACTCATCTGCCCCATCTGTCCACCTCCCATTGTACATCCATCCAACCCTTCAGCCTCCCACCCATGTGCTAACCCACAGTCAATCTACTCCCCCTCCACCAACTTCTCATTCCACTAACGCCCACCCACCCACCCACATATACACATCTGTTCATCCATCCATCCATCCATCCATCCATCCATCCATCCATTCACCCATCCATTCATTCACCCATCCATCCATCCATCCATCCATCCATCCATCCATCCATTCACCCATCCATTCATTCACCCATCCATTCATCCATCCATTCATCCATCCATTCATTCACCCATTCATTCACCCATTCATTCACCCATCTCTTCGTCCAACTATCTCTTCCTCTCTCTTGCTTCTAGAGACTTCTTACTTGAGTAAACAAGTGCCTATGATCAGTTCAGGGGACCTAGGGAACCCTCAGCCTCAGAGAAGTCGTTGCTCATTGGGGAGAATCACTGAAGTCCATGGTGACAACACCGGAGGACAGTCAGGGCTCTCTGAAAGCTAAGAAACACCTTCTTGGGATCAAGGAGAGTTGCTGAGGCCATTGAGCTAAACAAAGAGTTGTTGCAGAGAGCAGCAGCTGACAATTAAGGAAGAAAATGCAACTGAAAGTACCATAGTGACCAAGCCCCAGGGTCCAGCGCTGTAGCAACAGTAAAACAATGAGAATGGGTGGGCAGTGGACTTGGGATGCAGGGCGTAACCCTGGCTGTTGTGGCAGTTTAAGTTCTGATGCCCCTTGATTCTGAACTCTGTTAAGCCAGAGAGCACAGGGCCCCAGCCTCAGGCCCCCACAAGTCCCCTGGGGAAGGTCCCTGAGAGGCTGGTCCTCAGGGTTGGGTCCTTATGGTTGACTTTTTCTAGAGCCAAGTCAGAGCATTAACAGCTCAGTGTTGAGAGAAGAACACAGAGAAGGCTCTCAGCCTTGTGGCCCTGTCACCCACTTCATGACTGGGCAGAAGGAGAAGATGGGAGAGCCAGGCCTTGGCCTCTAGGAGCGACAGTGTGATGAAGAGGGTGGGCATGGGATGTCTTGACAGTAATGCATGGGCGCAGGATTTGCTGAGATGGGAAAGTGAAGGAGACTTTGGGCTGGGAGCCCTAGAGAGGGTGTCTTAGTCCTATTGCTGTGAAGATACACTGTGATGGAGGCAACTCATAAAAGACAACATTTAACTGGGGCTTGCTTACAGCTTCCGAGGGTGAGTACACTTCCATCATGGCGGGAGGCACGGTAGCAGGTGCTCGAGCAGTAGCTCGGAGCTTACATCTGATCTATAAGCAGAGGCAGAGAGAGGGAGACTGGGAGTGGCATATGCTTTAGAAGCCTGCCCACCCTCAGTGACACACCTTCCCCCAAAAGATCACAACTCCTAAGCCTTCCTAAACAGTTCCACCCAATGAGAATCAAAAATTCAAATCTATGAGCCTATGGGGGCCATTCTTATTCAAACCACCTCAGAGGGTATGCCTCTGGAGCTCTTGGCCTGGGAATTAGTCCCCTAGAGTAACCTGTGAAAGGGCAGCAAACTGATGCATCCCCAGGACCCCAAAGATGGTATTTTAAACCAGGATGCACAGACCCCAAGAACCTCCCTATCATAGGCAGGATCTCCACAAATATCCACTGAGCCTGTTCCCATCACCTGGGCAGCAATGCCACAGGCCTGGGTGACACTGAGTAGACAGAGCATAGGTCTCTATCCAGCCCACACACCTGATCCCCTGCACCCTAGGAGGTTGTTCCTTCTGTTTCTCACAACACAGATGGTTTGGTTCAGGCAGTTGTGGGTGGCCCTCATTACACTTGCGCTCAGAAGTCCCCACTAACACCATAGAACGTCCTTCTGCACGTGACCTCCATGTGTCCCTCATCCCCTCAACTGACTCCGTGTTCCCCATCTCCCAGGTCCTCCAGGAACGCCGAGCCCGTTGTGAAACACAGAACACCGACCCGGTGGTCTGGACCAACCAGCGGGTGCTCAAGTGGGTGCGTGATATCGACCTGAAGGTGAGGCCATGGTGGCGGGGGCATAGGGCTGGTTCTCTAGCCTATGCAAATGGCATGCAAATCAATGCCCTCTTTGATGTAAGGTAGGGGGCACCATCACCCAGTTTGACAAGATCACACACTTTCTGTCACTGGAGGAGAGCCCTCCCTGCTACAATGGGACCCCTGCTCAATGCTGTCATCACTGGGGCAATTCTTAGCGATATTTTTTTCCATAAACGTTTATGGCTCCTGTCAGGGTCCAGCCAGTGTCATAAGACCCCTGTTTACAGCTCTGAGGATGAAGTTGACCCCCATGGGTGAAACCCTTGCTGTTGGGGTCCTATCCCTGCTTGGCTGGGTTGGTCCCAAGACCTACCCATCTCACCTTTCTGCCCTCAGGAGTATGCAGATAACCTGACCAACAGCGGTGTCCATGGTGCTGTGCTGGTGCTGGAGCCCACATTCAATGCTGAGGCCATGGCCACTGCCCTGGGCATCCCCAGTGGGAAGCATATCCTCCGGAGACACCTGGCAGAGGAGATGAGCACCGTCTTCCACCCAGCCAAGTGAGTGTGTAGGGCGCAGGTGCGAGGTACGGACCTTGAGCCACAGGGCACAGGCTGAGGATGCCAGCCACTGGATGCCAGGCACAGAACGAGGAAGCAGATGGTATTGTCACAACCTTGGTCCTTGGCTGACTGAGTGCCGCCCATTCTTGCACCAAGCTGGTCAGGAACTGAGGCTCTGAGGTCAGATGGTGAAAAGAGGAGCACGGGATAAATACGCACCCCACTGCTGGGACCTTTAGAGTAGGAGAGTGAGCAGTAGTGAGTGAGAAAGGCCGAGTACGCTGTGGCTTGAGCTGGGGACAATGTGCACTGATTTCACAGAACAAGGTGGCCATTCTGCCAGGTATGGCCATGGGGACAAAGGTTTAGAGGTGGGATTTGGCACATAAACTGTGCTTGTGATCCAAGGGATCAGAGCATGGCCACCCACCTACCCGAAACCCTTTGCACAGAGAATGATCAAGATGAAGCCCCAGACAGCCCAGACCCTCTCTGTGGATGCTGCCCTTACAAGTGGTCCACTGGGGGTCACACTAGGGTGTGAACCAGAATTTGTTCAGTGCTCACTGGGGACATATCTCATCCTAGCATCCCTTCACAGGTGACAAACTGGTTCTAAAGGCCACTGCTTCCCAAGGCCACCCAGCAGCAAGTGGCCACATCCTGCTTGGTCTTGTGCTATATGGATACTGTGAATTACATTTCTATCCGTAGTCGAGCCAACCTTGCGTTCTTGGGACAGGTCTCACTTGCTCAGAGTGCACAGCCATTTCTGTTGTTCAATCTGATTGGTATAGTGGGAGATGTTTTTGTTGATATTCATAAGGCTTACTGATCTATACAGCTTTGATTTGGACTTAGGTTTGTTGTTGTTTGCTTGTTTTTCTTTGAAGACTTGGAATTTATTAAAAGACATTTTAAGCAGGAAGGTTAAGAGAAAGAGAGGAGCTTTGGAAGGAAATAAGATATACTACTCAAGGTGGGCTGGAGAGGTTGGCTCAGTGGTTAAGAGCACTGTCTGCTCCTCTCAAGGACCTGGGTTCAATTCCCAGCACCCACCTAGCAGAGCACAACTATCTGTAACTTCTGTAACTTCACACAGACATGCAGGGAAAACAGCAATACACATAAAATATAAATAAATAAATAAATAAATAAATAAATAAATAAATAAATAAATAAAGGCACACTCAAGAGCAGAGGTGTGGGCTTCTCAGGAAGAGCCAGCTTGTTTTGTTTTGAAGGGACTTGACAGGAGCAGGTTATTGCTGTTGCCTTTGGGACAGGGTCTCATTATGCAGCCCAAGCTGGCCTTCAACTCACTATGTAACCCAGGCTGTCCTTGAATCATGTGCCCTCCTGCCTCAGCTTCTCCAAATGCTAGAATTGCAGGCATGTGCCACCAAACCTGGCCTGTAGTCTTCCTGCTTCTGGAACCTTCTTTCTGGTTTTGGTGTTGGTGAAATCCTGGCCTGTCAGTGTGAAGAAGGAGGTGTTCCCTCCTCTTCTGTTTTTTGGGAGGGATTGTAGGGCAGGTGTTTGTCATTCAGGAAGCCATCTGTTTCTAGGCTTTCTCTGTGAGAAGGGTTGTGATCTGTACTTGCTAAGAACTTACCTAGATTTTACATATATTTTTTTAAGATTTACTTCATTACTTTTAAGTGTGTGTGTGTAGGGATATGTGCATGTCTGTGCTGGTACCCAAGGAGTACAGACAAGGAATTTGGATCCCTTGGATCTGGAATTATGAATGCTTGCAAGCCTCCTGATGTGGATGCTGGGACCCTAACTGAGGTCCTTTGGAAGGGCAATGAATACTTTTAACCACTAAGCCACCTCTGCAGCCCTTGACAGGCTTAAAATACACAGAGCCCTGGAGGGGCTGCTTGGGCCAGGCACCAGTAGACATTGGTGGAACAGCTTAGAGCTTGACTGTGGGGGTAGCAGGTGTTTCTGAACTACCAGGATTATCGGGTAAGCACCAAGGAGGACTTGAGGGACAACAGGAGGGTGGCTCCTTGTGACTGATTGGGCCAGCAACTCCTTGGGGGTTGCATGAAAGCTGTGGGATTCCTGCCTCTGGATCAGCAGGAAGTGGGCTTGCTCCAGGAGTTGGCGGCTGATGGGTCAGGGAAGAGAGGCAGTGCAGCCTTCAGCAGGAGCCTAGCAGCTTGCTGTTGCCTCCATCCAAGGTGCTGCCCCCACACTCGGTTTGTGAGGCAAGGTCCCTGAGCTGGGGTTCAGGAAGCCTTGCTGAGACCCTGCCATGAACCCCAGGAACAGACTTCTGTCAGCTGAGAGGACATAGAACCCCAAGAGTTCCTAAGGAATCCAGAGACCACCTCGGTGGCCGAGAGAGCCCTCCAGCAGAGGGCATGGTGAGACGTTTGAGAAGCATCCTAGAGTTGATATTAATGGGGCAGTTCTGCAGTGAGCGATCACACAGGGAAGGCCTCTGCCCTCTGCTCTCCTTCCCTGTCACCGCCTTCAGCTTTCAGAGAGGAGGAGAAGCAGGGTGGGGGATGGTGGCGGTGACCCTTTGGCTCCTCCCACGGTGGTCCTCCCATGGTGCTTCAGGTTGAATGGGAAGGTTCCAGCTGGAGAAACATTCCTAGTCATTAAGATCAATATCAGGGCTCCAACCTGGACAGCATCCCAGGCTGGGTGCCTGCCACAGCCCTCCTTCACAGTAATGTCAGATTATGTTGTCGGCAAGGTGCTGTCTGTCCTCTGCTTCATTTGTCCCCCAGTACCTAACACATACACACACACACACACACACACACACACACACACACACACACACACACCATGAGAAAGGAGCATTGATGCTTATTTTTAACCAGTGCTGGAGGTGGAACCCAGGATCCAGCATATTCTAGACAAGTACTCGATTACTGAGCTATATCCACAGCCATTTTATTTTATGTTATTTTATTTTATTTTATTTTATTTTATGTGTACCAGTGTTTTGCCTGTGTGTGTGCACCACATGCATGCCTGGTGCCCATGAAAGGCCAGAAGAGGGCATCAGATCCCCCTGGAACTGGAGTTATAGATATCTGGAAGTCACCATGTGGGTGCTGGGACCGAAACCCCAGTCCTGCCTCCGTAAGAGCAGCCGGTGCTCTGAAGCAGTAGGGATGTGACTGGGGACAGTGGTAGCAGATTGACTCTCTGACTAAAACACAACCTGTGAAATGTTGCAGCTCCACAGGCATCCGGGAGTCTGAGCGCTTTGGGACTCCACCCGGCAGGGCCTCCAGCGTCACCAGAGCTGGGAAAGAGGAGAGCAGCGGCAACAGCAAATATAGAGCCAGCCGGGTAAGTAGTCGTTCTGTCCTCAGGGCCAGGCATCCTCTCCTGGATATACCTATGGCTCCTTTGTCCTCTGTGAACCTGGAGCAGCCTCGGGTCACGGGTGCACACAGGAGAGCCACCATGTATCTGGGCCTTTGCTTAAGACAGTGCCCAGTGACAAGTGTCCATACAAGGCAGAGTCTATGGCAGGGTGTCTATAGACTGTGGGATCCCCTCATCCTGGCCTCCTGAAGCAAATGGGCCCCGGGATGTGGAGCACCTCACACAGCTGGCTGCTGGGAGGATCAGTGAGCCCTAGACTCTGAAAACCTCTGACTTAGATTCTGAACTCTATGGCCAGCAAGGAACGTCTAGTGTACCCAGTAGGGTTACACAGAATTGACAGGTGAACTCCATGGCCAGCAAGCATACCTAGTCCCATGTCCTCTAGCACACCCAGTAGGACAGCATGGAACAGGGACAGATGAACTCCATGGCCAGCAAGGAACGTCTAGTGTACCCAGTAGGGCAGCACAGAACATGGCCAGATACCAAACAGAAACTCTAGCTGTAATCTGCATCGTGGTCGCCACATTCATGTCTTCGCCTTCACTTGGTGGCACCTGGACCTCAGTGAGCACAGGGGTGGCTTCGGAGGGTACTTTGTCCTGGGCTGGCCACTCTTGGCTTTGGTTTTGGTTTTATGGTGCTGGGAGTTGGCCCCAGGGTTTGTGTGTCTTAGGCAAGCACCCCAGCACTGAATTACACCCCAACCAGCCTCCCCCATATTCATGGTTTTTTTTTTTTAATTTGGTTTTAAAACTATTTCCATTATGTGTATGTGCTCATGCACAGACACACGAAACTCACACTTGTACACCACAGCATGCATGTAGAGGTCAGAGGACAATTTGTAGGAGTCAGTTCTCTTCTACCTCCAATGTGGGTGCCAGGGACTAAAGTCAGGTCATCAACCTTGTCATCAAACACCATTACCTGCTAAGCCATCTCACCAGCCTGGCCCTGTGGGATTTTGAGACACGTCTCATATGTAGCTGGATCTGACCTGGAACTCACCACCCTTTGGTCCCAGCTTCACTAGTGCTGGGATTAAAGGCATGTGACCTGTTGAGGCTTGCATTCAGTTGCGAGTACCTTCATTCCAAAGCAGTGAAAATTTGGTGGGAGGGGGATGCAAAAAGAAAGAGTCTCTCTCTTCACACTCCTGCCTAAGCAGACACACAGTGGGGCAATCAGGAAGCCTTGTCGACTGTCAAGTGGGGATGCACTGGCCTGGAAAGACAGGCGGTGGAGCACACAACTGCAAAGTGTTGTTGACAAAGGTCAACTCAGATCCAGAGGGTCCATCAAGAGGCCACTATTGGGGGGGGAGCAGTTCCTACAGGGCACCTGCTTGAGTCACCCACTACCCCTCCCCAGTGGGTGGGGACATCTGTTCCTCCCAACAGTCCACCCAGGTCTCTATCCCTTTTCCCATCTTGTAGCTGAGAAAATTAAGGCTCAGAGATGGGCAGTGACTCACCTCAGTTTCCACAGCCGGAAATACAGTGCAGTGGCTCTAAATGGCCATCTGCAAGCCCCAAGCTCATACTTGTGGCCATACCAGGTGGTGGTGGAATATTCCCTCTGGGTTGGGAATGCACTATGACCTCTTACCCATGCTTATACACACTCACAGGCATTGTCCCATCCACCCACCCTCAACAGGAGGGAGCAAGGAGACTGTAGGATTATTAGTCCGAAGTCACTCTTGGTAACTTGACTCTCTCTAGCTGGAAACTCAGACGTTGACTCCTCATGGAAATTCCCTGAAATCC
Organism: Cricetulus griseus; assembly: GCF_003668045.3. Taxonomy (NCBI): domain Eukaryota; kingdom Metazoa; phylum Chordata; class Mammalia; order Rodentia; family Cricetidae; genus Cricetulus; species Cricetulus griseus. The sequence goes on from NC_048595.1 coordinate 11,113,596, forward strand.
CTTCCATGTGTCTGGGCAGTAGGGGTGGTACTAATAATGGAGGAGCCCAGAGAGGTCCAGGGAGATGCTGAAGGTCACACAGCAATCAGATTGGAGGTGCCACACCCACCCGGTTCTCACCTCTCTTCCTCTGACCTCTGGTTTGTGTCTGTCTCCTCAGCTGCCCCTGGGGAAGATAGGGAGGGGCTTCAGCAGCAAAGAGCCTGATTTTCATGACGACTATGGCTCCCTTGAAAACGAGGACTGCGCAGAGGATGACCTCCAAGGCAGGCCTGAACAGTGCCGCTTGGAGGGATACAACAGCCTGGAGGTCACCAACGTGTAAGAAAGCCACGTGACTCGACTCTGAAAGAGCAGAGAGAAGAGCAGCCCTATGGCCCGGTGCTGTCCATCCTCCCTGTACAGAGAGACCTGGGGCTGAGGGCAGATGCCAGGACAGACTTTCCAGAGATGGCCACCACTTCCAGTGGGCACCAAGGACAGAGACTGCCCATCTAGGTGTCCTGTATCTCTGAAGACAGGCCCTGAGGACACATCAACCAGCCATGACCCAGCAGGTGGCCCCAGCGCTGTGGGTTCAAGGAACAAGGCGGGTGCCCCTGGCAATTTACACTGAACTTTCAAGAAGTGTTAGTCTCTGGAATACCCCACTGGGAGGAGTAGGAAAGCCCCCAGCCAGCCTTGGCAGAGCCAGGAGCACTGAGGACCAGTTGCAAAGCCAGCCAGCAGTGGCCAAGTGGTGACTGCTACCCATCAGGCCACTGGGCAGAGACTATGAACTCTGACCTGGTCACTTGCTCTGGAAGGATGCAAAATGGCATGGGCATTCCTTCCACTTAAGGGCACTGCATCATGAGGTGGGCATGTCGGGAGCAGGAGGGGATCTCTGCAGGGCAAAGGGGCCTGGCAGCAGCAGCCCCAAGGGCTGCAGACATCCTGTCACCATAATGAATGTGACTTCAAGAATGTGGGGGGAGATGGGGTTTACTGAGTTCTGTCCCAAACAGCCATTCCAAGCATGGGTACAAAATGGGAAACTGCTGGTCATTAACCCAACAAACCTCTGTTGTGACGTCACTTGAGACAGGTGTGCTCACCCATGACCTAACAGCCGTGCAAATCCGGCAGAACAAGGTCCCTGGGTTGTGGGAGTAAGGCGCTCCCAGCCCCTCTCTTGATCCAACACTGTTTTACTGTGCAGCTTCCTCCCAGTGGCCTCACCTCTCTGTGCCTCAGTGTCTTACCTATAATACTTCCAGTTCTTCCCAGGGCAGTTGTGAGGATTAACATTTGCTAACACTTGCCACAAGCTTTGAGCCTCTCAGGACCGGATGGGGGAGGAATGAGCCTAACAGTTTCCACCCACAACATTTGCAGACACTGGACGAGTTCACTCTGTTTTGGTTGGGTCAGTAGGCAAGAGGGGCGTGCAGAATGTTTAATAATAAGAGTTTCCCAAAGCCCCCAGCAAGGCCTGGGAGAGCCTGTAGTCCTCCTGGGTGCAGCATCCAGGGCCAAACCCACTGAGCATGAACTTAGTCTGTTGACACCAGAGAGGACTGGCGGGTCATTGTGCTCTGCACAGTCATTCTGCACCAACTCTCTCTGAGGCTATGTGCACCAGGAGTCCAAGGAAGGTTCAGATTCCCAAAGCTGAGAATGGGGGCAGCCTCTGAGCCGCCAAAGCCAGTCTTCTGAAGTGATGTAGAGTGCCCCCTTGTGGGAGGACCACACACAGCTCATGAACTTGAGAGTTGCTGGTCCCTGTGTTGAAGACCCTTTCTCTCTAATGATCCCATAGGCACAATCTTCCTCGTAACCTGAGCTCAGAGGCCACGGGGATTGGGAGAACCCTTTATTTGCATGTCAGCCTCCAAACGACACACATCAGATTCCAGAACAGGCAGTGTGAACCTCTGATGTACAACCCAGTTTGCGCAGGTTCTGCACCCCGGAAAGTTTATAATATACATTCTCACCCTTGGAATCCCAAAGCTACTGAGCCCATAGCCCAGCAAGGAGAGAGAAGTCCCTCTTCTAACTGCGGTCAACTGTCATCTCAAGCTGTGTCCCTTAAGGGTGACATAGCTTCTGGACCCGGGAATATCCATAACCAATCTGGAAAGGTTGCCGGCAATGCTGACCCCTTGAAGGGGAAGGTCTAGGTACACTTTCTTCCTAAGGGCAGGTCCTACGACTTCAGAAGACTCCTTCCCAGTGGACACGGGGCTTCTGCCGCTGGCACCTCTGCCAGTCTTCATCCCCACCCAGTGGTCACTTCTAGCAGATTCTGTCTTGACTCTTAGATACAGGAGGTTGCCATGTGACCACTAGATCCAGAAGTGGAGAGAAGGGGTTTCTTCTAAGCCTGGCCAGAATGGGGGCCCTTAGAACAGGGAATCCCCACACACACACTCCCGAAGACTGAGGTCATGAAGACAGGTGAGGTCTCTTGGCAGATGTGACTTTGGACTTCACTGCAGGAACATGGGGAAGAGACAGCTCTGCTAGGACCACGACCTGCTTCCCAGAGAGACACTTATTCCAAGGACCACATCACAAGCAGTGGGGGAAAAGTGCCTCCTGGGGAGGAGGGGTGGCAACTTCTGGTTCCTACTTTAGGAGAAGGCAGTGTGGATGGGGACAATGACCCTGACCCATGAAAGGTTTGTGAATGCAAGGCAAATAAGCCATGAATGGCAGAGCCCCCACACCTTCCCAGAGGGAATTCTAACAATGTAACAATAAATGCTTGGCCTTGAGGCCACCCCTCTTTTCTCGTTGCCTTTCTCCTTTACTGTCCCAACATCTTCTCAGAGAAGGGAGACTAGGAGCCCCTGAAACTGATGGGAGTGCTTCTTAGAAAGGCTGAGGGTCTCAACGTGGTTACAAGTGTAGATGCTCACGGCAAGTGAGTCAGCACAGCTTTGTGGCAATGCTGTGGCTCCAGGGACCACACACAGGTACCAAGGTCATGACAGACAGAGGGGCCTCTCCAGCCAAGACCTTGTTATCATAGATGCGTCTAGACTGTGTGGGTTCTACCCAGGATTCCTAGTGTTCCTGACAGAAACTAGCAGCCTAGCCCAGCTCATCCTGCCTGCGCCTCTGCTAGACTTGAGACTAAGGTCAGGTGGTGTGTGCCCTCTGAAATAGGTGCTTAGTGGGCAGGCAATGAAGAGCTATCAGATATGGAGGCAGCCTGGTCACAAAGTTTACCTGCTGCCACCAGACCTGGTGACCCTAGGCAAGTGTCCCAAATGTCCTGTTTGGTCTTCTGATAATTTTGGTTTGGTTTGTTTGCTTTTTGAGTCAGGGTCTTGTTCTAGCCCAGGCTGACCTGGGACTTATTCTGTAGTTCAGGCTAGCCTCTAAATTGACAGTAATCCTACCTCATCTACCTAAGTGCTGGGTTACAGATGTGTGCTCCCACAGCTGGCATGGTTTTGTTTGGTTTTAATGGGATGGGTTTGCTGGGAATGCGGAGTGAGGTTAGTGTTCGGGACTTCACACTGAATCAGGCCATTTAAGTGCTTTGTTCTGGGTCAGGCACTCATGGGCTCTCCTGTCAGTCAGAGCAACTTTCTTCTGGGGATGAGGGAGGGAGGTCCAGCTTCCGGATTTGCCAATAAGGAAATCTCTTCTGCTCTGGGGAATTGGACTGTAACCATCCACGTGGCCATGTGGCTCCAGGCTGGGGCTGTGTGGCTCTGTGGGTAGCTTTCAGACCTGGATAAAAGCCCACATTGAGGTCCTAGCTCATTAGGGAAGGTCCCAAATGGACACACACACACAGACACACACACACACACACACACACACACACACACACACACACCACCCACGCCTCAATTTCCTGACTGTCATATGAGAAGAGCAGTCACTACCAGAGGGGGATACTGTGGGGATGAAATAGGCAGACCTACATAGAGCTGGAACTCAGGTAGAAACAATTGCCCTTCTCCACCAGGACATCTGACCACCTCTGGAGAAATTTGGGGTATGGAGGGAAAGCTAGAGCGTCAAGCTGGTAGAATATGTTCCGGCCTGAGACATCGGTACAGCACTACTATCGAGTTGGCATTGAGGGTCGCCCTGAGTGTTTGGGTTAGTGGCCCCACATTTGCCTCCCCGAATATCACAAGGCTCCTCTCCCCTGGGGCCTGGCTGTCTTACTCTCACCTGGAGGGAAAGGATCTTTGGTCAAGAGAGAAGCCTCTCCAGCCCCATCAGAAAAATCCCAGGGCTTCATGGAACACCCAATCTCCACATCTGAAGTTACCACTGGAGAATTCAACCAACCTTAGCAGAAGTACTCAGAAAAACAATTGCATTTGTAACAAACGTATAGGCCATTGCCTTGTCCTCACTCCTACACAGTGTAATGTTAAGTTCTACCTGTACACCAAGTAGTACTGACAGGTGCAAGTCATCCACAGGTTATTTAAAGCATTTGGGAGGATGCCAGCAAGTGACTGAATTGCTGTTTCTGTTAAGGCCTCATTCTCATAGCTGAGTAACCATAATGGGGCCCAGACACCCACCCCCATCCCTGGAAACTGAGGGAGAACTGTTCCCTTGTTTCACTCCTCTCGAGCTCGGGAAAACCCAGCATACACTGACCAACAGCTGGTGGATTAGAAACACTAGCCTGTCTAAGCCAGTGTGACCACCTCAGAACTTCCATAGAACTATCAGGAGACAAGCCACGCGCATAGCTCAGGGCTGGCTCCTTCTGAAACCTCTCTCCTGGGCCAATAGTTGGCCACCTTCTCTCTATGTTCTCCATGGCTAAAATTCTCTATCTTCACGTGAATGACAACACCATCTGTTTATAGACACACAGGCCACATTCCACTAGACAACCCCCACCAACATCCTGATTTTTCACTTGTCTCCAAGTACTGTTACAGTCTTCAGTGATGGGGCGAGGATACCAACATCTAGATTAAGAGGGGATATGGTCCAGCCCACAGCTCATGGTGGATTTCTGTCACTTGACCGAAGTTCAGACGCCCATCGTCTTCTAAGTTTAAACCCAAAGAAAAAGTGATTCCCACCCCTTCCCTCAACTCCTACAAAGCAATTAATTATCTCCACACACCCGTGTGATGATTATTTCATGCCACGTGTGCTCAAAGATGATCCATAGTCCTTAAGGCTAAGATTTCTTTATTCAGATAAACACCAAGACAACAAGCCAGAGCGTGCCAGGGGCAGCAAGGCAGTCAGGCCAAAGAGAGGGGCCAGAAAGAAGGGGCTATTCACGTGTGCAAGGTCCCTTAAGAGTAGTTCCCATGTCACCTTAGACCTCCCCTGACCACGCCCTCATGGGCGTGTCCCAGCAACCTGTTAGGGCTACTAGGAGGCGGGGCTACAGTGTCTCCCTACAATTCCCCTTTTAATCTAAAAGAGATTAAAACTTAATAGTGTAAAACATCCAAAATTAACAAACATAAAGGTGAAATATACGAAGATACAATAATCTGCTATTGCACATCCTAACTATGTCTATTCCGGCTAAGCACTAAAGTCATGTGGAAAGGGTGTCTAGGAGGCTTTTGGCTGAAAGATTTATCGTAACACCTGTGCACACACATGCACCCCACAACCCCCCCCCCCACTCCACAGCAAGATCTGCGTCTACGTTGTGGAGTGACACGGGAGAGAGGAGCAAGACAGACAACTCTGAATTCTCTTTCATAGAAACATGGACCAAAGTTTGCTATTCGAGATATCAAAGGCAGTAGTTTGATGTTCAACAGCAGCCACCTTGCGCCTCCTTGTTGCCCCCTCTGAGGGGCCTCCAGGGTTTCCATTTCTATATATAATTCAGAAGCAGGGTCTAGGATCTCTGCATTAAAACTGAAATGTATATCTGCAGGCCTCAGTGTCTACTATAAGAGCCCTAGGGTCATGACAGCGTTCAATCCCACTGGGAGCCACTAGATGGCAGAACATGTCCCTTACTTGTCCTGACAGTCTGAGTTCAACTCAAGAGGTACAGCACCCTGCAGCACCCTCCAGAACTCCAGTCCAGCAAAATCCACCAAAGCTGGACCCCTTGAAGTTCTTGCCACTTTCAGAAGACCCAACAGATGGCTCTTGGTGGAGAAATGGCTTTTGTTTCCATGACAGAAGGCAAGAGGCTCATCTTTAGTAGGGCAGGCAAAATGCAGACACTGGCTTCAGGCAAATCAAGAAACCAGGAGCCCAGCCCCATCTCATTCTAGCAGAAGATCCCATCATGGGAGACCGGTGAGATGGCTAGGCAGGTAAAGGCACTTGATGCCAAAGCTGTGACTTGAGTTCAGTCCCCAGAATACATCTGTCAAAAGGAATTGACGCCCTTCTCCCACTAAATGAACAAATGTTTGCAGCACTTCCCATGTCCCTTGCAGTCACAGGGTCACTAACTCAGCATATCTGGTCACTGCTTCCCCTTCTCAGCAGCCGGGGTCCTGGGAAGCCAGGACACTGACCACAGCTGCTTTTAGCTTGGGTCACTTCCAACATCTTCCTAAGTGCCAGGGCCTCTCAGTGCCCCCTTCTCCATCCTTTGCCTCCAAGCAGATGTCCAAATCTGGTGTTTCTGAGTGAATCCCATGGAGCCCCCGCTTTGGTTATCCAGTGTCCATAGAGACAAGACAGCTGGATTTACTGTCCAGGACTCTGACCTTGGCCTTCAAGTCACAGGTGCTCTGAGACTGGCTACCTGCACTGTTGAGCAGGGACCCATCTCACCACCTCTCCCTCACCCAGGGCATCTGCAGTCATGTCAGGGGCTATTCTCCCAGGTCCACAATAAGAGCTTGTGTCTAAAAAGCAACTTACCATGAACCGGCATTGCTGTCTGCACTTCACAAACACCAATTTGACCGACTGTCACCAACCCCATCTTACAGAGAAAGATGCCAAGGCCCCAAAGGCCTAAACAATTTATCTAAGGGTCTGATCCAGTCAGTACCCCACAGAGCTAGAACTTAGTTTCCTGGTGCTGGGCTTGCAGGGCCATGAACTCCTGTAACAAGCTATAGCAATTGCCTCCTGCACCTATACACCCTTGCTGGAAATCCAGGGTCGGTGTGTAAAGGCAATTTGAGGAGAAAGGAATCATTAATCTTCTATCCAGAAAAATATCGATCCTAGGCTGGCTGGGGGTAAACCCCAGATTATTGAGAGAGAGAGGATTATAAACTCAAGGGTAGGTGGGTGACTTGGCGAGCGGTGGGGGAGGGGTGCTGTGGCTAACCCGGTGGAGCGCTTGTCTAATTTGCATGAAGCAGGTGTGTTGTTACACCTGTAATTTTAGCACTAGGGAGGTAGAAGCAGAATAATCAGGAGTCCAAAGTCATCCTCAGCTACATGAGACCCTGTCTCTAAATAAATAAATAAGTAAATGGAAACACCAAAAAGAGGCCCAAGGATGAAGCTCAATGGTCAGAGCTTGCCTGGAATAATGGCGGTCATAGCTCAAGCTCTAAAAGAAGAAAGAAAAAACTTAAACTCAATGAGTAAAATAAACTTCAAATTTAAGGCACTAAAAGAAAAACCCTGCCGGGCGTTGGTGGCGCCCGCCTTTAATCCCAGCACTCGGGAGGCAGAGGCAGGTGGATCTCTGTGAGTTCGAGACCAGCCTGGTCTACAAGAGCTAGTTCCAGGACAGCCTCCAAAACCACAGAGAAACCCTGTCTCAAAAAAAAAAAAAACCAACAAAAAAGAAAGAAAGAAAGAAAGAAAGAAAGAAAGAAAGAAAGAAAGGAAAGAAAAGAAAGGAAAAGAAAAAAGAAAAACCCAAAACTTTCCTCTTTCTGACCAAATAGAGAGAGAGTAGCTCAGTGATGCTGTCCCACCCCACACCACCCCTTAGGAAACCTACAAGCTGGGCTGTCTCTGTCCCAAGCTGTGCCAATTCTCAGTTCTCCTAGTGAGCTGGTGGCCAGTGTTCTCACTATGCGGCCTCAAGCAAAGCTGGCAGTGGCAGAGGACTGGCGGGACATGATAAGCAGAGGCTCCTGCCCACCAGGGTGAGGAAGAGATGCCTGCCTGGTCAGGTGCTAAAAATGACAGAAGTCAGTGGGGCCCTAACTGCTAAGCCTGGCACTGCTAACAAGGTGGGGTGACAGCGAGGTTTAGCCAAACGCCAGGGCAGACTTGGAGGCTCTGAGTGATAACTGGATTTTCTGAAAAATGACTTCTCCCTGCTTGTTAAGCCAGCTGCTGACTTAGACCTGTCAGCAGCCAGTCAGCCAGCGCCCGAAGTAACTCGATTTGCCAGCTCAGTGACTCAGCCTCAGGTTTCATCTTTCCCTTCTGGCCCTTGCCTTCCTCCAGGGAGTAGGTCTGCACTAGCAGGCTGGCCTCCAAGGATGAAACTCACAATCCACTGAGGCAGCACCAGCCAATCAGCCACCTTCAGAGGCGGGCTTAAAGAAAAAGTCGAACCAATAGTCTTGGGTCTCTTCTGGGTGGGGCCACCACACGAAGTATGTCTGGGAATCAAAGCTACACGTTTGACTGAGTGGAGGTTAAATGCTTACAGGTTGAGCTCTAGGTTCGAGTCCCATTCATTCGAGTACATATTCGAAGTAGGGAGTTTGAGACCAGCCTGGAATACATGCAACTTTGTCTCAAAAACCAAAATAAGGGGCTGGAGACATGGCTCCATAAACAGCTTTGCAGATCCCCGTGTAGTAAGTTTGTGCTGCATGCTCTTTTGCATGCCTGTAACCTCAGTGCTGGGGAGGGGGCTCATTGGCCGGCCAGTCTAGCCAATCAGTGACCTCCAAGACCCAATGAGCGACTCTGTCAACTGAGCTATACATCTCCAGCCTAACACAGTTAATCTTCATGGTCAAAACACTTCTGAACCTCTAGCTGTCACATGTATGCACGCACAAGGACACATACCCTGCAAATCACACACACACACACACACACACACACACACACACACACACACACACACACACACACACACACACACACAAGAGCAAATCAATCTGGGTGTCATATAGGGAAGGGTGGGGAATATGGTGACGTCTGAGGTAGCTTGAGAGCCTAAGTGACAGTCACAAGCCTATAATTCCAAGACAATGGAGGGAGCATTTCTGTGTTACATACAGGGACAAACTGTATGTGTATATTATCAGTAGGTGAGCAAGTGCACACTATCCGTGGCTTGCTTGTTCTGAGTTGACTGTCCAGTCTAGAGGGCACCCAGAGGACATCAGGGCTGACACTGGCAGACACTGACCAGACCAGGCTTCCCAAGAGTGTCTGAGCTCGGAATCCCAGAGACAATTACCAGGGGAGAGTGTAGGGATGCCACGAGTCCCAGGAATAAGACTGACTACCTCACCAGAGGGACAGACAGACAGCTCCACACTAACGGATGGCCTTTGTTACTTCCTTTAAAAACTCATTATCTAAAAAGTAAAAATACCCTGTGTCTTCTTAGGGTGGTAACCTCTGGCTCACTCAGATAGCCAGCTCCCCAAGTGTGGTTGAAGATTCAGTACCTAGCTAGGGCAAGTGAGATGGTGCAGTGGGCAAAATGCTTGCCTATTGCATAATTCTCGCTACTGGGAAGGTTGAGGGAAGAAGATCGTAAGTTCAAGGCCGGCCTGAGCTCTGTTTTATTTTTCAGGTGCTGTGAATAAATATCTGACAGAGAAAGTTAAAGAAGGGAAGAAAGAAGGAGGGTTTATTTTCCCTCATAGTTAGAGTGTGACAACCTCTCGTGGCAAGGGAGACATGGTGGCGGGAGTGTGACAACCTCTCGTGGCAAGGGAGGCATGGTGGCGGGAGTGTGACAACCTCTTGTGGCAAGGGAGGCATGGTGGCGGGAGTGTGAGGCAGCTGCTCATGCTGCATCCACAGCCGATGCCTTTGTTACTTTCCTACCGCAGTAGCTGAGAGTTTACAACTTGAGACACACTATGGGGAACAGAGAGCGATAACCAGCATCTGGGGCTCACAGATTAGGCTAGACCAACTGGCCTGCAAGCCCCGAGCGTCCCCTGTCTCCACAGCCACAGCCTTGTCCTTTAAGCACCCACCGCCACAATACTCCGTTTGTTTTTTGTTTGTTTGTTTGTTTGTTTTTTGCTTGGCTGTGTATGATCGTGCAGCAAGTCACCTTTCAGCCTTAGAGTGGATGTTAATTGCCGTTTCTCTGCCTAAGGGTTGAGTTTATTTCTTTCGTGCCTAAGTCACAGGGAATCCTTATGCTGCCCAAGTGATTTCAAATCACTTACACACTGGCAGCAAAGCCAAGCTGGCACAGCATCTTGGCTGGACCTCCAGGGCTGCCTTTATACTGCGGGCCCCTCCCACTGCGGGTCCCTCCCCACTTCAGGTCCCTCCCCATTGCTGGTCCCTCCCACTGTGGGTCCCTCCCCACTTCAGGCCCCTCCCACTGCGGGTCCCTCCCCACTGCGGGTCCCTCCCCACTGCAGGTCCCTCCTACTGCGGGTCCAGGCTTCAACGTGATTCTTTTCAGGTCCTTTTGATGCAAGAAATGGAAAGCCCTCTGTTCTGGTTTGCGTCTCTCTTACTGTGGTGGTAAAATACCAACCAAACCAATCAGGGAAGGAAAGGGTTTGTTTCATTTTACAGCTTACAGTCCATGGAAGCCAGGGCGGGAGCTCAAGTCAGGCAGCCTGGAGGCAGGAGTGAAGCAGAGGCCATGGAGGCACGCTGCTTACTGCCTTGATTCCCACGCTTTGCTCACCCTGCTGTCTTAGAGAATCCACAGCCGCCTGCTCAGGCATGGCACCACTCATTGTGGTTTAGGTTCTCCCATGTCAATCAAGAAAATGCCCCCATAGACACGCCCACAGGCCAGTTTGATAGAGGTAATCCCTAAATTGAGGTTCTCTCTTTCTAGCTAGTGTCAAGTTGACAAAAACTAGCCAGAATGCCCTCAAACTAACTTAAGCCTTAAGCTAGAAGAAAGTCAGGGGAAAAAAAAAAAAAAAACAGGAATTCTGCAATGACCTGGGGATTGGCAGGCCAGGACCAGCGTGTGGCTTCTCAGTCTCACTCCCCCCTGCAGCTAGAAAGCAAGCCTAGGTGGTAGCAGTGGCCAATACTGGCAGCCACTACTGTAACCACCTTCCTACTGCCGTGCCTCGGTGTCTAGGTGAAGCTTCCGTGTGGCCCCCAGTGCCTCTGGGTGACTCCGAGAGTCACAGCCACCATAAGGGGCCCTGCCAATACAGCACGCCAAGGAGCATCCATTCAAGAACAGTGTCACTAGTGAAGAAAGAGCCACCGGAAGAGGAGATGGCCCGGTTTGTGATCTAAGGCGATGAGTCTCAAGGCTGAGAGCATCGCGTCATGTTGAAAAGTGAGGCGTCTAGTGTGTCCTTGCTGGGAAAGCTGGACTTGATGGCCCAGGGCAGTGGGGATGAGCTAAAATCTGTACCACACACCCCTCAACTTAGCAATGTGGTAATAAGTCCCTCAACTTAGCAATGCGGACCACTGCTTTAAAGGGAGGAACGAAGCTAGAGGGCACTTCTGCAGGCCCAGGTACACACATCTGGTGAAGAACCGTTGCCTGCCAGGCATGGTTGTGCACATCTGGAATCCCAGCATTCAGAGGCAAAAGTGTGAGGCACTCCATACATTCTGGGCTGTAGACAGAAGTGTCTGTCCTGCCCGGTCCAGCAGCCATTTAGTCGCAAATAAACACACAGAGGCTATATATTAATTATAAATAGTTTGGCCAATGGCTCAGGCTTCTTATTGCCTACCTCTCTCTTAATTATTAACTCATTCCCATTAATCTAAGTGTCTCCATGTAGTCTTGGCTTCTGGTGATGCCTGGGCCTCTTCCTTCCTCGGCAGCTACATGGCATCTCCTCTCAGCTCATTCTCTACATTCCTCTTCCCAGAATTCTCCTTGGCTGGTAGCCCTACCTGTGCTTCCTGCCTGGCTACATCCTGCCTGTCCATTGGCTGAAACAGCTTTATTCATCAACCAATAAGAGAAACATACATTCACAGCATACAGAAGGGCATCCCCCATCACCAGGCCAGTCTGCTCCACATAGCTAGCTCCAGGCCAGCCAGGGTTATGAAGTAAGACCTTGACTCAAAAAGACAAAACGGGACAAGAGAAGCTGTACCAAATGTCCGGATGTCCTCCCAGGCTCTGTTCCCAGTGTCTGGCTTGTCCCCACTGGCCAGTGACACTGGGAGAGTAGGCAGAGAACATATTTCTAAAATTAAATTTTTTTTCAGGAAATGAGGCAGAAACTGTTTCCTTTAAACGCATGGTCCCACTCTCTGATGCTGCATAGCACCACACGGGCAGTTTGTCTGCTACAAGGAGCTGTCAATCTTCAGAGAGCCTGGACAACTGTATCACTCCTGAAGTCTGCACGCAAGACATGCCACTTCCTAGTGAACAGCAGGGATGGCCCAGCCCCAAGCCAGATTACACATGTGTGGCTTACTGCTTGCTGACTGTAGGAAAGTTAGCAGCAAAGAAGTTTGGGCTCAGCTCTTTCAGGGTTCAGAAATGAACCCCTGATAAGAGTAATTGGGAATCTACACTGGGAAGGCTGAGGCAGGAGGATCACGAGTTCAAGGTAAGTCTGAGTACACGGTGATTTCTGTTAAAAAAAAAAAAAAAGTAAGTGGGAAAAACAGAGCCCTGGGAGGGAAAACAGTGACAGATGGCAGAAGCCACAGCCAGCAATGGAAGGCACAGGGCTGACAGCTGACTCCTGACCAACTTCTAAATATTATAAACATATGGAAAAGTTGAAATTACTTTTTTATTTATGTGTTTATGCTCACACATACACATGTGGCCGTCAGAGGACAACTTTGGGAGTCTGTCTTGCCTGCCGTATGGGTCCTAAGGATCAAATTCAGGTCAATGAGGTTTACCCACTCAGCCCTTCTGTTGGCCCATGAACACATAAAACAACTGTTACTATTATGGGGGGCATTACCATATGATGGGGGGCATAGCTATGCCACAGTGCTCTTGTGGTGGTCAGAGAGCAACTCTGAGAATTGGATCTGTCCTTCCACCTATACTTGGGACTGGGACTTGAACTCAGGTCTTCAGGCTTACCCAGCAGGTGCTTTACCTTTACCCATTGGGCCATTTGGCTGGCCACTGAGCACACTTTTTTATTGAAGAGGCATTTCTCTTTCCACTTATACATCATCAGAAAGGGGTCTATCTAGTCACAACCAGTGACAATGTATGGCTCTTTGTTTTGGTTTTGTTTTTCCAGACAGGGTTTCTCTGTGTCAGCCTTGGCTGGCCTGGAACTTGCTTTATAGACCAGGCTGACCTCAAACTCACAAAGATCCACCTGCCTTTGCCTCCAGAATGCTGGGATTAAAGGTGTGTATCACCACTACCTAGGTGATGTATGGGTTTTTGTTTTGTTTTGTTTTTGTAAATAGTGGGGTTTTTTGTTTGGTTGTTTGGTTGTTTGTTTGGTTGGGTTCCTCTCTCTCTCTCTCTCTCTCTCTCTCTCTCTCTCTCTGTGTGTGTGTGTGTGTGTGTGTGTGTGTGTGTGGACAAATTCTCACAAAGAGCTATCTTCAAATTTGTTATATAAGAAGAGTGACCTTGAACTTTTGATCTTCCTGCCTTTGTTCCCAAATGGCAGAGCTACAGGCATACACCACCAAGCCCAGCCAGACTTTCATTCTTAAGTACCACTTGCCCACTCAGCCAGAGTTCAGGAAAGGGCCTTCTAGACAGGTCTACTCTGAAGAGCCTAGTGTTCAGGAGTGGGCAGGCCAGTGACCCCAACAATGGCAGCTCAGACGACACAAGTACTTACACAGAGAGCACTGTCACATTCTGCTCCATCTGATCCTCATATTGATCCTGCAAGGAGATATTTTTAGCATCACTATTTTTATTTTGTTTTTGTGCTTCGTGTGCTGAGGGTAGGGCCCAGGGCCACACACAGGGCTGTGCATTCATCATTGCCATCACTATGGAAAGACAGAATACCATGTAACCCAGGCCGGCCTCAAACTTAGCTGTGTTCCCAAAGGTGACCTTGTAGTTTTATCCTCCTCCTTAGAGTTGGGATTACAGGAGTGTGCCGCTCCACTGGGGTTTATGCCCTGCCGGAGAACACAGGCAGGGCAAATACTCTGCCCATTGAGCTACACCTTCAGCTCCCATTGTAAGAATTACTTAAATAATTATTGTTTTGGAGAGAGTCTCATTAAGTTAGTCGAGCTAGGGTTGGAGATGTGGTTTAATGGTAAAACAGTCAGCTCACATGTGTGAGCTTCAATCCTGACTGGTAACAAAAGAAGGTGGCCCAAGGTGGCCTCAAATGTGCAATCCTCCTGCCTCAGCATCTCAAGTTCTGGGGTCATAGGCATATGTCCCCTATGTACCCAGTTAGCATCACTGATTTTAAATTTAAAGAAAGAAACTGGGGCCCAGAGAGGATAAGACGTTTCCCCAAGGTCACACAGTTCACAAATGGCAGAGAAGCCAAATAAATAAATAAATAAATAAATAAATAAATAAATAAAATAAAGACAGCTCTGATGAAATCTTATCCTCTTGCTAAATCCGGGATTCAGGATATATCCAGGTGCCTCTTGAGAGAAGGACTACAGTGGTCAGTCAGCAGAAGGGCTGGTGAAATCATTATCGGCCTATACAGCTGAGACTGCTAGATGTCTTCATGCCCGTGGCTGCTGTAACAAAGTGCCAGGAACTGATGGCTTAGAGCAACAAGGTTACTTAATGTTATAGTTCTGGAGGCTGGGTACTTTAGCCAGCTTGAGCTGGTATTTTAGCCAGCTTCCTCCAGGCTAAAATCATCGTCAACACAGCACTGGTGAGATCCCTCCCAGGCTTTCTACCACACGATCTACGCTTACTTTTTTCCAACTCTTACAGGATGCTAACATCCCTTGGCTAATGGTGCCTTTCTAGGGGCTTTATCTAATGCTTACTTCTGCTGTCAGGCACAACAGGTAATAGAAAGTCACTGTCTGAGATTCATGTCTTTGGATGGTTTCCCCTAAGGACACACGTCTGGGGTCTTGGTGAGCTGACACACAGTGGGGTAAATTGGCCAGCAGCTCCAGTGCGGGAAGAAACAGGGAAAGAACCACATGGACGAAGAGGGTTGAACAGGGGAGGCGATGAACAGAGCACACTTCCTTCCCATTCTCTCTCAGCTTTGCTAGTAGCTCAGCTTTGGCTGTGACGTTTTTGGCCTCTCCCCACTTGGAAGATGGTTTTCCGAGATAGACGAGATGCACAGACCCGCCCTGCTGGATGAGATGCAGTGTGGGGCGGGCCTGGGGCTGGATCCGGGCATGGAAAAGTACCAGTATTCCTTTGGGACTGTCTGAATGACCTGCCTCGAGTCTGTCAGGGTAAAATGCAACCTAGAGGCCTGGGCTTGGATGCAACCAATAACTATCTGCAGGTTTGTGAGGGGTTGAGGGAGAATGGTCAGGGGAGCGGGTGGGATCCCAGGCCGGGTTCAAAGTAAGGATGTGAGATATATCAGTTACTTTTGCACTCCAAGCCTCTGTTTCCAAAAAAATGCCTTTTGCACCTCCCAAATTACAAGCCATTCCCAAATTAATCTCTTGCTAACTGCAAGTTAGAAGTAGCAGCGTGCAGTGTGTGATTGGACTCCGGAAGTATACAGCAAGGTGAATTTGCGTCCTGGGAGTACCCAGGAATTCCAAGTGAACTTGGCTGCAGCCAAACTGTGCAGCTTGTCCAGAAAGCGGTCATCCCCAGTAGGAGGCGCCTTTGGTCCCCAACCGGCTTCTCTGACACCGGGCTGCCCAAGGACTTCTAAGGCATTGAACTTCAAAGAGTTGGACGCCCACCCACGAAGGGGACCCTGGCCTGCCCATGTCTGAATTCAAAGCTAGCAGGGGACACAGATCCGTGCCTAGAGTCGCGGGGTTCCCAGGCAAACTTCCAAGCAGGTGAGACGGCTCTCAGTTCAGAGGACCCTCCCCGGCTCCAGGCAGAGGGAGAAGCCAGCCTGTGATTCGCTGGAAAGTTTTCTGCCAAGCTGGGAACGCGCCCATTATGGAGACTCTCCCCGGCCGCACGCTCCACCCGAGTTGGGGCTCAAAGTGGAGATCCGGAGAGCGTCCGGGAGACCCGAGAGTGGGGAGCTGGCCGAGGGAGTGAGCTGAGAGCTGGGAAAACCTCGCTTCCTTCCTCCTTCGCTCCACCACCCATCATTGGGCTGGGCGGCGGGGAGCTACCGGTGGAGAGAAAGCGGCGGCCTGCGCGCACAGGAAGGTGAGTTTACCGCCAGGTGAGGTGGCAAGGACTCCCAGCTCTTATTACCCCGCAAGTGTCCCCCTAGACAGCCACCCCCCTGCCGCAGAGTGCTAGGTCCGGGACACTGAGCTACACGGCGCAGTGCCAGGCCCACCAGCCTGCTCCGCCCCGGGGTCCGGATCCCCGCCCGGTGGCGCAGGGTGAGCAGGTGGGCGGCGCCTCCCGAGGGCGCCCTCGGTCCCTCCCTCCAACTCTCCGAGCTTTGGGACGTGCTGCCTAATTCCCACCGCCGTCCCCAGACTGCGCGCCCTCTCCTCGCTGCGCTTCCAGGCTCCGGCTCCGCGGCCCATGATTGCCTGGGGTGGGGGTGTCGCGGAACCCCCAGCCCCGGGCCGAGACCCAGTGCGACCCGCCGCCTCCCGGGTGAGTGTGCGCCGTCGCGCCGAGGGGTGTCCTGAAGGGGTTGTCTGTGATCCCCAGGGCATATGCAGAACCTGTACCCCACAGGACTCCGAGCCCCGCACCCTCTACAGCCGCACCCGGCCAGTGTGGGGTACTCCCGCCTCCCCGCATGGCTCCAGCTTCGGCCTCGGGGGCCCCCTGTTGGCGGGGACCGGTGCCGTCTGCCTAGGCCTGGACAGAGGTTTTTGGGCACTGGTGCTTTTGAGCGGAAGGAACTAGGATAGGAACTGGTCTCATGAGACCCTGTCCTTGTATGTGGCGGTGGACACCATTTACTCTTGTTTCTATCTGTTACCGGGTTAAGATTCGTGCCTGTAGAAGCACTGGAGGGGTGGAGAGCCAGGGGTCCTCCAGGATCTTTGGTTTCTTTACCAGTAAAATAGGAATGACAGAGCCCTGGGCTGAGGCTAGGCATTCTTGCCCAGCAGACCGCCGACTCCGTAGGTAAGTTACAGGGCTCAAGGGCGATAGGATACCTATGAGAAATTAAGTTTGCCCATACTTGACGAGAGTGTTGGGGGTGCATTTGAGGACAGAATGCCAAGTCTGATTTCAACGTTGACCACTTGAAGAGAGAATTTCTGTCAGCCACAGGGCAGGAACAGGAGGTCTGTCCTGGAAGCTGCTATGGGGGACACTACAAAGTGGTGGCTTCCAATGATGATGATGTGTGTGGCCCCGAGCCAGGTCCTTGGCCAATCTAGGAACTTAGGGATGGGAGTCCAGAGCAGAGTGAAGGGGCAGGGCCTAGGTATGTGAGACCATGCACGCTTGCAGGTACAGGGACTCCCACCTGTCCCCTCCAGGGCCTCCTCTGGCTTTTGTTTTGAAGGCTAACTTGAAGGTTGGCCTCTTAAGAGAAGGGTCAAACAGCTTCCCACTGAGACCTGCCGCTCAAGGATGGGGGTCCTCCCTTGTAAATATCTTTCTCAGAACTGACAAAGGTTCCCTGAACCCAGACCTAAAGAAAGAGAAACAGAGGTTGGCGGTGAGTCAGTTAGCAGCTGGGTATCACCCAAGGCCAGGCCTGCCCAATGAGGAAATCAAGGAAGTCAGCGGTAGACATGGCCCTTGCCTAGAGGGTGACGGATGTCTCGGTGCCACTGTACTCCTGTTGGCTGTGTGATGGAGGATGGACAGTCACCTCCTCTGAGATGGGAGTGCTAGGCCCCTAGGCAGTGATGAGGCGCTGGTGGCACATTTGGTGTAGTTGGTTATATTAGTACTGCTGTAGTCACCAGGGCATCGGCATCCCTTGCGAGACAGGAGGGGAAGGTGTCAGAGATGGCAGACGCAATATTTATAGAGGTATATAAGTATGGAGATTATGTGCCATTCAGGTTGTGAGGGTGGGAGGGTTGAGGGGGAAGTTAAAGGCCTGGGGGTCCATGACGATATGGGCTAGGTCGGCAAGAGTTGTACTGGAGCATCCCACAGAGGTGGGCTTAGGTAGACTGAGCATTTTCTGTGGGCCAGGAGCTGCCCAAGATGGGCAGTGTGGACACATTCCATTCTAGGTCTTAAGACAGGGGAGCCATTTGATCACAAGGTTAAGATCATTCTTGTGTGTGTATATGTGTGGGGTCTCAGTGGTGGGATGCTTGCTTGTCATGTGAGGCCCTTGTTCCACCCCCAGCACTGAACAAGACACAAGAGCAGCAACCAGACTATCTCAAACTTAATTTAAACACTCAGCTAGGAGCAGGAAGACTGGTTATGGGCTGGGCAGCAGGGACACAGAGGGGCACTGGTTAGGAGACCATACAGGAGGCAAGGATTAACTTGTGACCTTCACGTGTGACTGATGGTCAAGGGTAAGATCCCTGGGCTCCGTGGGAGGCCCAAATGGGTGCCCTCTTTCCCACCAGAGAGCCCATGAGTTCCCAGGATGTTGGCAGGGCCCTGAACCCTCCAGCTGTTGCTTGGGTTCCAGATGTCACAGGCTCAGGGCTTTCTCCATGTACACCGGGGACAGAAGAGGTGGCTCCTGCTGACCACCTGTCCTCTGTGGGCAGCTTGCCCTGGAGGGAGGGCGAGCTCCAGATTTACACCATCATGTTCCTGCATTTTTCCTCTTCCCTGTTCTGAGGCTGGCAGCGAGTCCTTTCCCATCTCTTGGGCTAGAGGAGTGGAAGGGCTTGGGCTCTAGGCTCCTCTTGTTGCCGCCACAGATCACAGAGTCTAGGGCGGGATTCTAGGGAATCCGAGATGCTGGGAAAGTTCTAGTGTCCTCCCAATGGGACGTGAGGAGCCTGTGTCTGGCTGCTGTTTCCTTTCACTTTTATGGTTGGTGCTCTGGCACACAAGGGAGTACATGCTGCACTTAGCATCCTCAAGAACACCCTCTGTGTCAGACTCTCTCATTGCCTGGAGGCTACAGAAGGATCCTGCAGTGTAGCAGGTGGAGAGGGGAGCTTCCAGCTGTCCACCTGCCACTTCACGAGACCCATGTAACTCAGAAGGGCCAGCAGTTGGGGGCACGCCCAAACTCCCTCTGGTTCTTCTTCATGTGATCCCCAGAGGGCCTGGCCACGAGGGGGGTCAGCTTGGATGATTTCTTAGCCTCTGGGTCTTACTGGACGTTCCACTGAGTCCTGCTTCTCCCCAGCCTGGACAGGTGGCACAGCCTAGCCTCGCCTGGCAGTGTTTTTTTTTTTTTTTTCCCCGGCCTTGGCACCAGGCCTCCTGTCCTGGCAGTGTTTGTTTGGTTTTCCTTCCCCTGCCACAGACCAGGCTGCCATAGCCACTTCCAGATGGCCCAAGACCAGGACCAGTGATCTGTCAGGTGGGCATATGCTAAGCTGTCCTGGCTACCACACCTTGGGTTGACTCCTCATTCCATTCTCTCAAGCCCCAGTCCTACCTCAGAACAGCTGGTTAGCCCTGGCCCGCTGCCTGCTGCGGTTTAGCTGTTTACTCGGGCTCCTGTATCCCCTGGCCTAGATTCACAGGCTCAGCTGCCCTCCCATTTGCATGCGGGTCACTTGTGGACCTAGGATGTTGGAACCAGCAGAAGCCTTAGCTTCAGAAGTCCAATCTGCTGCTCTTGCAAATGGGGAAACTGAGGCCGGAGGAAAGGGAAGAAGAACAAGCCTGAGATCAAAGCCAGGACTTTGACTTTCCCAACTCTGTCTAGGATGACTTATTTTTATTTTATTTACTATTAGTGTGTATGTGCAGGCGTGTGTGTGCTGAAGCATGTGTGTAGAGGTCAGCTTTTGGGAGTTACTTGTCTCCTTCTACCTTGGGTTCTGGGGCTTGGCAGCAAGCGCCTTTACCTGCTGAGCGGTCTCATCAGCCTGCTTTGGATGTCTCTGAGGGTCCTTATGTGTATTTATTGTTGGTTTGAGGGTCTCACACAGCCCAAGCTGACTGCACTCCGTGTACAGCTGAGGATGACTTCCTGAGACTTCCAACCCTGCGGCCGGTTTATGTGTGGCTGGCACTAGGGCCCAGGGCCTCGTGCATGCTGGGTGGTGAGCACTTTACCAACTGAGCCCCACATCCTCAGACCTGTTGTGCCCAGAATTCGGAACCCCAAAAGAACCCGCCAACAAGGAGACGACTCACCGAGTGCAAGGACAAAGCTTTCTTTATTGACTCGAGGATATGAGCTGCAGCAAGGACCCCATTCGTTCGGGAACAAATGGAGTCCCCACTTTCGACTGAGGGGTGTTTTTATAAGGGAAATTGTAGGGCTGGAAGCCCCAAGATTACAGAACTTCCGTGGTTACACAGGACAGGGCAATGGTTGTGTGCTTCAGGCAAGGTGCAATGAAGCAGGATGCTGCAGAGGAAATGAGTTTGTTAATTATCTCCTGGGCTGGGGACTTCTACAATTGATAACTATCTGACCCTCTTTGAACCAGAGGAATGTGGACACCATTCTAGGATGTGGTATCTGGTCTAAGGGCTTGAGTCCTGTGGACCTTTGTTTAACCTTGTCTGCTGAGTTGCCTTTTGGGAACTCAGAGTTTTCTTTTTGGGCTTTGGAGTCTAGGTTTTAGACCTTTATTAATTTTTCCTCTTTCAGACCTTGTAGATGATTCGTGGGGTTGGGGGAGAGTTGAAGCTGAAAGCAAAAACAGTGTGGTCCCCTCTCCAGAAGCCCCTTTCTCTATGCTGCATGCTTCTGCAGCCATGTGTTGAGAAGGAGTTAAGGGTAGGGGGCCTAAAAGGCACAGGAGTGGGTTTGGTATTTTCAGGGCCGGTCTGCTCATTGTCGTCTGGGAGGGAGATGGTGATATTCTGGCACTGCCTTACCCACCGAGCCAGGCAGGCGTCCGCAACTACAGACTAAGGAAACTGCTGCTTCTCCACACTGCAAGCACACACCTGTCCCTCACAAGGAGGAAGGGTGATACCATAGACCCAGCGACACAGGCCAGAGGACTGATTGGTTTTGCATTCTGAGGTGTTGTGTTCCGAAGAGTTGAGTCGTTCCCTCTCCCCACCCAACCCCCCGACCCCGACCCCCACCCCTGGTTCTGGTATGCTACCTGACGGCCATCAGGAATTCAGGAGTCTGGACTGTAGGGTTCCTTCAGCCAGGACACCGCCTTGACCCAAATCCTCTAACGCAGTTCGCAGTTCGAGGTGCACGGGGTTTCCGAGTCCATGCTTCTGCATCACTGTGAGTGTTAGAGGATTGCTTTTAAGATGCCCGAGTCTCACGAGGCTTTTAGAAAGAGGAGGCTAGCGTCTGGATGGGACTGGTGTGAGCACAAGGTTACACAGAGGAAGAATATCGTTGGTGTTCATTTTAAGCCAGTGCTACCTCCCGTGGTCCCATGGCTTCCCCAGACTAGGCCTTGTGGGATGTGTATAGTAGGTCTAATTTGGGCTTGTTCATTTCAGCCCTTCTTCCCGTGAAGAGGTAGCAAAACTGGAGACTGGAGAGATGTCTCAGTGGCTAAAAGCACTTGTTCTATAATCACGAGTTCTGATCCTAGCTTGTAAGAAATAGGCTGGGAATCCCTCCATTGCCTGTAACCCCAGCTCTGTAGAGGACTGAGACTGGACAATCCCTGAGGTTTACCGGCTTCCAGACTAGCTGAAGAAAAAAGAACCCAAGGTTCAGGGAGAGACCAGGCCTCAAAGCAGTGGTTCACAACCTTCTTAACGCTGCAACCCTTTAATACAGTTCTCATGCTGCGGTGACCCAAACCATACAAGTATTTTCATTGCTACTTCATAACTGTAATTTGCTACTGTTATGAATTATAATATGAATATCTGTTATGCAGGATATCTGATATGTGGCCCCTGTGAAAGGTTGTTTGTGACCCATAGGTTGAGAACCACTGACACAAAGGAGTAAGGCAGGGAGCACCAGAGGGTGATGACATATGGAGCCCTCTCCTGGCCTCTGCCCATGTGTAGCAGTGTGCACACACACGAGCACGTAACTCCCTCTGCCCCTCTCTCTCTCCCTCCCCCTCTCTCTCCCTCCCCCCACTTTAAATGTTGTTTTTAAAAGAATCAAAGGCAAAATAAAATGTTCAGAGAATTTGCTTCCTAGGCAAGTGGTGCAGCGAGGGCCACCTCTTGGGGACAGACTTCTGGGATGGGACATTGTTAGTATTGATGGTGTCCTGGATATGGGACATTGTTAGTATTGATGGTGTCCTGGATGGACAATGGATGTCTTCCAGGCTAATGTTTGCAAACTATTGGCAGCTTCTTTAATTGTTGGGATTTGGTTTGGTTTTTTGAGACTGGGGCCTTCTATCCCAGGCTGGTCCGCAATAGCTATATAGCCAAAGATGACCTTGAACTCCTGATCCTCCTGCCTTCACCTCACCAGTTCTGGGATGGCAAGCCTGTGCCACTGGTATTATCAGTGGGCTTAACAGTTGGTTAAGTGTTCTTGCCCTGATTTTTTTTTTTAAACGTGAAAGAGAAGAAAGATTACAAATCTGTATGCATAATTTTTAAAAGCATTTTATTTATTTTGTGCTTGTCTGAGATGCAT
Source organism: Cricetulus griseus (assembly GCF_003668045.3). Lineage (NCBI taxonomy): Eukaryota > Metazoa > Chordata > Mammalia > Rodentia > Cricetidae > Cricetulus > Cricetulus griseus. The sequence continues at coordinate 11,136,305 of NC_048595.1, forward strand.
TGGGACAGTGTGTGGATGCCATGGCTAGTACATGGACGTCAAGGGATGACTTTTGGGACTTGGCTCTCTCCTTCCACCATGTGCGTCCCAAGGATCAAACTTAGTGGCAAGTACTTTTACCTACTGGCCTATGAAAAGTATTTTTATTAAATTTTTAAAATTACTACTATTTTGGTGCTTTGAGACAAGCTCTTACCATGTAGCCCTGGCTGTCCTGGAACACTCTATGTATACCAGGCCAGCCTAGAACTCCCAGAAATCCTCCTGCCTCTGCCTCCATAGTCCTAGGATTAAAGGCATGTGCCACCACACCAATATATTTTTATAAACTTTTAAAATGACATTTATTTGCTTACGTGTGTGTGTGTGTGTGTGTGTGTGTGTGTGTGTGTGTGTGTGTGTATGTGCATGTGTGAGTGTGAGTTGGGGTATACTTGTGCCAAGGTATGGCTGACAAAAATAGAGAACAGCTTGCAGGAGTTGGTTCTCTCCTTCTGCCACGTGGGTCTTAGCAAATGCAAGTCATTAGGCTTGGCTCATCACACATATCTTTACCCGCTGAGCATCTCTTGGACCTATGGGCAGTCTGTATGTGAGTGTGGTCTGAGTCAAACAGACTTGTTTGTCTCTGTGGTAGGAGCTTTGGGCAGTCCTGCTTCGGGCCACTGGGTTTTTAATGCTGTGATCCTGGGAACTCAGGATTCCTTGGATAGTTCCCAGAAGCAGCTCAGGGGTTTGCAAGGACAGAGCTCAGGGGTGAGAGGCAGAGCCAGCAGGAAGGAGGAACTGCTTGCAAGTGTTCTACATATACCTTGAGTGCAAATGGTCCCTTTAAAGAATTCAAAGACCTTAAAAGTAAAATGCATCCCAAAGTGGAAAGCTACTCTTTACACAGCCTCCTCGATTCTTAGAAAAACACAGAGACAAGGGGCAATGTGCACCAGGCCTCATTCTGATGAGTGTTTCCAAGTGGAGACTGTGACCAGCATTCCAAAGGAGTCTAGGCAGTTGGTGTGAGGTAGCCAGCTGGCCTGGACCCACATCCACAGCACAGAGTGTGCTGGCTAAAGGCCACACTGTGCGCACACCTGGAACACTCTTCAGGAAACCCCATCACTATCTGGCAGCAGCCCTGCTTATAATGCTGTCTTAAAGCCCTTCATCAGGGCTGGAGGGATAGAGAGACAGTTAAGGGCTGCTCTTACAGAAGACCTGGGTTTGGTTCCCAGAACCCACATGGCAGCTCCTAACAGCCTGTAACTCCAGTTCCAGAGGATCTGATGTCCTCCTCTGGCTTCCTTGGGCACCTACACACATATGGATGTGTATACACACACACACACACACACACACACACACACACACACACACACACACACTCTCACATACAACTGAGTTAAAAATAACCCCCTTTTTTAAAAAGCACACATTACTTTGTTCAATAGCAAAACTTACTTATCTACCACCCAGGCATAATAATCCTGTTTCCTACTTATCATTTCTTCTCCTTTTCTCTTTTTTAAAAAAAGATTAGTTATTTATTTTATGTATAAGAGTGCTCTATCTGCTTCTATGACTCTATTCAAGAAGAGGGCATCAGATCCTCGTAATAGATGGTTGTGAACCACCATGTGGGTGCTGGGAATTGAACTCAGGACCTCTGGAAGAGCAGCCAGTGCTCTTAAGCACTGAACCATCTCTCCAGCCCCACTTCTCTTCTTTTTAATATGCTCTTTTCCTTTTTGAGACAGGGTCTCATATATCTCAGGCTGGCCTCAAACTCACCAAGTTGCCCAACATGACCTTGAACTCCTGATCCACCTGCCTCTATCACTTGAGTGCTGGGATTACAGGCGTACCCTCCACACCCAGTTTATGTGGTGCTGGGGCTCAAACTCAGGACTTTGTGCATGCTGGGCAAGCATTCCTTCAGTGAACTACATCCCAACACCCCCCCTCTCGATTTATGGATTGACTGATAACTCCCCAAGACTGCCTTCCTGGCCTGACAGAACCAGGAACAGCCTACCTTCACCCAGCATGTGAACCCAAGAACCAGAACCCAACCTCACCATGGTGGGCCAGTGCTTTGAGATCATGATCTCGTGTGTAATATATAATTCTGGAAGTCTCTAGAAGGTCCTGGTGTGTTCTATACATGAGACTTGGGGTAGGTGGGTGGTAGGACTAAACCCTGAGCCTTGCATATGCTAAACCATAAGCTATTGGCTCAATTACTCTTAATGGAACCTTAATTTTTGCCAGTTTTCTCTTCACATCAGGGCTGGAGGTGGTCTGAGAACAGCTTGCCTTCTTGTGCTGTTTTTCCTGACCCCACTGTCTGGCCTGATGAGGGTGTGGACCTGGATTGTGATATATGGTAGAAGGATCATGAGGTTTTTTTGTTTGTTTTGTTTTGGTTTGGTTTGGTTTTTGGTTTTTCGAGACAGGGTTTCTCTGTGGCTTTGGAGGCTGTCCTGGAACTAGCTCTTGTAGACCAGGCTGCTCTCGAACTCACAGAGATCCACCTTCCTCTGCCTCCCGAGTGCTGAGATGAAAGGCGTGTGCCACCAACGCCCGGCCGAAGGATCATGAGTTTTAAAAGCTCTCAGCCTCCCCTAGGAAAGCAATCTGAAGAGGCTTCAGGTCTGGAGCCCTGTGAACTGCAGTTTGGGTGGGTAATTGTGGGTTGGCACTGCCTCTGGGTAACTCTGGTTTTCAGATGATTAGCAGTGCAAACGGTTGTGCCTTGGACCTAGGCCTATGTAAATACATTTGCATAAACAAATGTTACAGTCCTTAGTTACTGAGCCTGTATGCACCCGAGAGGCAGCCCCTGTGCCCACAAGGATATAGCCTGTGGTGCTGAGGGAGACACTGGGGATATGTACCATACAGTTGGAATATGATCGGAGGACCCAGGCCCAGGTAGGAGACTTTAACTCAAACTCAGAGCACAGGGGAAAGATTTTATTTTAGAGACTGCATCTCATGATGCACAGGCTAGCCTAGAACCATGTAGCCAAAGATAGCCTTGAACTCTTTATCCACCCCCAGAGTTCGGGGATTAGAGATCTGTGGCCCGACCCTTCCCCTTCGTGGCCGGGCTTGTCTCAGTCCCAAACCACAGAAGCCCTGAGGTCCGGCCTGAGTGGGGGAGCGCGGACTTGGAAATTCCCAGCAACCCAACGGCAATAAGGATCAGATACAGGCATCTTGTCATCTTTGGAGAGCTCTCAGTTCCAAGACGCAAACTGAAGTCTCCCGTTTATTCCAGCATCTTTCTTTCTAACCATTCTCCCCTGACCCTGAGACCATTTCTCTTCTCTCTCCCAGCCTTATCCTCGGATACCTCAAAACAGTGTCTACTCCCGTAGACCTAGTCCTCCCGCCCTGCTGCAGGCCTATCCAAATTCCCCACTGAGACTCTGCCATTCAACAGCACATCAGCTAGCATCTGCAATACATTGCAGTCCGGAGTCCCGGATACTGGAACGGGAGGTTTCGACCCCAAGAAATTCTCTAATGGAATTGTTCTCTGCTCCCGATCCCCCCCCCCACACACACACACACCATCTGCTTAATTCAGTGCTGGGAATAGAGCCCTGGACCTCACATGTGCTAGACAAACAAGCTACATACTGGGCTATATTCCTTAACCTGGGGAAAGGTCTTTGAAAGAAGGGGAGTCTGACCTGAGGAGGGGAGCAAAGTTCAGGTGGCCAAGCACTTCTGGTGGGCATGGCAACCCGTGCAAAGTCCCTGGAGTAGGAGAGTTAAGTTCACAGGGGCCCGTCGAGCTGTGAGGGTGGTGGGGTGGGAAAAAAAATACAGAATTTCCTTCCAGAAGTTATTTTAATGTTGGCAGTTCCTCAAAAAATTAAAATAGAGCTGCCATGCAGTCCAGTAGCTTCACTTCTGGGTATATGCTCTAAAGAATTGGGCTCAGGAGGGACATCTGTGTGCTGTGCTCGTAGCTGTGTTTGTGAGAGCTAGAATGTGGGTGGGGCATCCGCAGATGGATGGATAAACAGACAGAACATGGCCCATCCACCTAATGGAATATCTCTCAGCCTTCCAACGGAAGGATTCCTGGCACATGCTTCCTGAAATGCTAAGAGAAAAAAGCCCATGAAAAGACAGACTGGAGGGGCTTGCTCAGTGGGTAGAGCTTGCCATGCAAGCTTGAGGACCCGAGTTCAGATCCCTAGACTACTGAAGAGGACGTAAAGTGGCTTTCTGGTTTCCAGGGACAAAGGGATGGGGACAGTGCCGGGGAGAGATGTGGTTTTACAAAACAAAGAGCTGTATGGATGGGTGCAGTGCTGGTGATAGTTGGCCTGTGACAGGAGTGCCCTTCATGCTACCAAACTGCACACTTAAAACTTGGTCAGTGAGGCTGTTGAGATGGCTCAGCCGGTGATGTGCTTACCCAGAAATCCTGACAACCCAAGTTCGATCCCCAGAACCCATGTAAAGGTGGAAGGAGGGAATCCACCCCACAGTGTTGTCCTCTGACCTCCACTGGTGCCCACCCTCTCAATGACATTTCTAAAAACTTGGTAGGATAGTAAAGTTTATATCAGAAAGAACAGATGGAATTGTCCAGTAGAATTTTGTCACAATAAAAAATTGAGGGTCAGAATCATTTTGAAAACATGCCTCTGTACTCACTGAGTTTTCCTACAGATCCGTCGAGATTCTTGACTTTGGGGTACAGAGCACACAGGAGAGGCATCCCCTGCCCTCGTGGGGCCTACACCTTATTGGGGAGCAAGGAGGGGTCAGTGAACTAGGAAGAAAACAGATCCAATTAGTAAGCAAGAGCCGCACACAGTGCTGAGCTGACATCTTCACTGCTCTCCAGCTGCCCATAGGCAGGCCCAGGCAGCTGGCGCTTCCCAGCTCTCAGACCTGACCTCTTCAGAGACCCCTGCCCTCTATCGTCCCAACTAATGTTCCTTACCAGGCCCTCTTGACCCCGGGTCTTGGTCCCAATGAGCCACTTTCCACTTCCTTCTTCCTGCTCAGCCCTAGTCAGGAAGTCTGATGGCTTCTCACTTCCTATTTCCTCTGCTTTTCTGCCAAAACATTTCTCTCTCTTCTCTCTCTCTCTCTCTCTCTCTCTCTCTCTCTCTCTCTCTCTCTCTCTCTCTCTCTCTCTCTCTCTCTCTCTCTCCTCTCTCTCTCTCTCTCCTCTCTCTCTCTCTTCCCCTCTCTCTCTCTCTCTCCCCCTCCCTCCCTCCCTCTCCCTCTCCCTCTCCATCCCCCACACCCTATCTGGAGAAAGAAGAGAACAGCTGCTTTGTTTCTGCCACCTTGACCTTCCCGCCATGACACAGTGTACCTGGAACTGTAGGTCAGAATCAACCCCTTCTTCCTTCCATTGCCTTCATCAGGATAGTTTTTCACTGCAAAGGGAAAAGAAGCAGGGTCTTTTTATACAGCCCAGACTGGTCTGGGACTTGTAATTCTCCTGCCTCTGTCTCCTGAGAGTTGGGATTAGAGGCTTGCACCCTCTTGGCTGACTCTTTAGATCATTTCTAATACCAATCACAACGTAAACACTGTAGAATTCTTAAACTGTATTGTTGAGGGACTAATGAATGACAAGGAAAAGTCATCTACATGTTCAGTACAGTCCCAGCAATGTGCAGCAGGTTGAAAGCTAGGATGTATTTCCCATGGATACAGAGGGCGGCTGCTCTGACCACTGAAGCTATGGGGCTTATATGGATGGCTCTGGCCTTCCCAGTGCCATTTTTTTTTTTCTTCTGCTCTGGTATCCAATCTAAAATAGTATAGTATATCCAATCTAAAACAGTATAGTATTTCCAATCTAAAACAGTATAATATATCTGGCTGTCACAGCTCCTAGGTCTATTCTGGCCCTTGCAAGTTTTCAGATTTACCTGGAATTCCATGACCTCGAAAGCCTGGGTGTGTGTTGGCCTCCTTAGTGTTTTAGTCCTTCCAGTTGGGTTTGTCTGCTGTTTTCTCATAACTAGTCAGGGCCTTTCTTGTTCCTACAGGGGAGAGGTGCCCCTGCCCCCCTCACAGGGAAGGTGCCCCCCAATATCAGGATTTATAGATTATCTATGTGGCATTATTAGCCATGATGACCCTTGATCACTGGGTAAGCGACTATCTGCCAAGTTATTGCAGCCCTCTCTGGGGAGGGGCTTTTAAATGTAGTGACAAAAGGCAAAATTATACAGGGAATGGCTGATAGATTAGGTTTCTAAAATTAAAACAGGGAATGGTTGATAAATCAGGCTCCTAAAATTATACAGGGAATGGTTGATAGATTAGGTTTCTAAAATCAAAGTGTTTGACAGACCAGTTGGTAATCTGGGGCAGTGTTGTCAGCACACGCCTGGAAGGTTTTGTTTTATAAACACTCACAGGAGCTTTCTGGGTCGACAGGGACGCTGAATGCCCCTGCCGAGGGGGTGGGATAAAGATGAATTGTTACTGCCTAGTGGGCACAGGGAAAAAGTGGAACAGCATTCTACCTGATTGTATTCAAGGGCATGCCAGTTCTGACCGTACTGTCTTCACGTTAGAAACAGAAAGTGTTTTACAACTTGACGTTAATGGGCAGGTAAGATGGCTCAGTGGGGAAAGGTGCTTGCAGCCGCGCCTGTGGCCCGCGTTTGTTCCCAGAGACTCACAGGGTTGAAGGAGAGAACCAACTCCTGCAGCTGTTTCTCTGACTGCCACACAATAAGCCCTTTGCACACCCCATATACACATGAATGTGTGGGCACACAGTAAATAAATAAATGCAATAAGAACCTTAAGGTAAAAACAGTGTCGGGGCTCGGAATGTGGCTGTGTTGGCAGAGTGCCTGTCTAGCATGAACTAAGCCCTGGGTTCCATGCTCAGTGCTACACGAATGAAGCATGGTAGAGCGGGCATGTAATCCAGGGCTTAGGAAGCGGAGCTGAAGGGTCAGAAGTTTAAGGTCATCCTCAGATACATAGTGAGTTTGAGACCAGGCTAGGCTACATGAGACCCTGTCTCTAAATCAGGAGGGAAGGAAGGAAGAACTAGAAGGGGTTACTTCCATATGCTCTTGGTGGGAGTGTAAATCGCTAGGTTTCACAAGTTGAAAAACAAGATCTCTAAGTACTAGGGTTCTGGCTCAGTGGTAGAGGGTTTGGCAAGTGTGTGCAAAGCCCCCCCCCAAAAAGGACTAAAACTATCCCAATATAAACATCAGATCTCAAACCATGCTGCAATAAGATCCCCTTATAGGAGGAAATAAAAGGTGTGTTTGTTTTCACAGCATGCAAGAAACTCTGGGGACCCTCACAGTCTTATTGGAATTAAGGATGGCAGTGCAATTAGGCTTGCATTTTCTTTCTGCCGGTCTAAATTTTGCAACTGGTATTTAATAAGCAAGCATTGTTTTTTATGGTGCTTAAAGACAAAATGTTTTCTTTTTTAAAATCTCTCTAGTTTGTTGCAGATTCTGTATAGGTCACCACTACAGGGCTTTGTGAATATTCCCGGTGGCTCCTTTAGCATTCAGACTTCAGTCCCCCTTCGGGGGCTTTGGAAGCTTGGGTGTGGATGCAGGAAGAAGCCTGGGTAGTGAACAAACAGCCTCCTAAAATCTCCTCCTGCCTCTGCAGGTGACTGTGTATTTGTCTTTAGATAAAAGGGACAAACTTGCATGGGTTTGGCCGGTTCCTCCAGTCAGCAATATTGCTAATGAAATTCTGGCAGCATGTTCCTGTCCCACATGGAAATTTAAGGCCCCACAGTAAAGACCCAGCAGCAACTATCTGGAATTGTTCCTGGTCTCAAGTCTTTGTCTGCTTGCCCTGCCCCCCCAGCTGACATGGTTCCCCACCTGCCTGCTGGACAGGATTCTGGCCTTCTCATTGCTGGCCTCTCCTTTCCCATCACAGACTTGGAAGTAACAATAGCTTGTGTATAGTTCTTAAATGATGTTTTGTTAACTCTGTTTAATTACAAAAGTGCTGTGTACACAAGACACAGTGTCAAAGACTATCTGACACTAATACTCAAATCCCTTTTTATCTCGGGCGCATATCAGAGTTATGCCCTTCTAGAAATCATCTCTCCATTTAGGGACATCTTTAAGTGCTGCATTTACTTACTTGACCTCCTGATAATAAAGTATTGCAGTTGGCAGGAGAGTGGCAAAATGGTTGAGTCATTTTAAACATGCGCTAACTCATATCCAGGTCATAGGGCCACTAAGGACCCACTAACCGCCTGGAATTTTTTACCCAGACCTCCACATCTGCACTTTAGGAAGGGAAGTCGGTAGCTTTCAGCAGATATTTCAAAGGGCAGAAAAGTCAAGGAGACTGAGAAATGGCTCAACAGTTGAGAGCACTGGCTGCTCTTCCAGAGGACCTGGGTTCAATTCCTAGCACCGACATGGCAGCTCACAACTGTCTGTAACTCCAGTTCCAGGGGATCTAACTCCCTCACACAGACAAAACAGGCAAAACACCAATGCACATAATATAAAACAAAAAAGTAAAAATGTCAAAAAAAAAGGGAGGGTCAGCACTAGACAGGAATGTCTGCGGAGCAAGCTTACACACAGAGAAGTAGGTAGCCGTTGTGATGGGGGTGACCTCTGGACTGTACCATTGGTTTGTACTTCTCTGATTGCCAGACAGAGGCTGTTGGTGCAATAGCTTTGTCATGAGTGAGGGAAACTCCTGCCGCTGCCTTCGAGATGAGGTTCACAGGCTTCCTCCCCTGGCACTGACTCACGAGTGTGGAGAAGCACACTGACAGCCAAGAGCAAGTGTGTTCTCTCACCAGGGATGAGCTGGTTACCGGGAACTTGCAGAGGCTTCCTGTAAACTTGCCGGCTGAGAACTATTCAAGAAGCAGCTAGGGAAATTCCTCGGGACAGAGCCACATCCGGGTGGCGGTGAAAGCCAAAATGTTTGGGGACTGTCCTTAACAGGACTGACATCTGAAGCGAGTGGGGAATGCCTTTCCAACCATCTTTGTCGATGTGGAGCCAGTTAATGCTCGGAACAATCTTATGGCTAGTGGGGAAACTGAGGCAGGAGGACGCTAGCCACTGTGCAAACAAGCCTACATCTCCAGGGCTTCAGCTACTTAGGTCATAATTTAAATAGGGATGGGAGGGTCTTGGCTCCACAAGGTCATTTGGGGGCTTTTACTTTCTTACCATCAGTACTGTCACATCTAAGGGATTGGCTAATAATATTGCCTGCCAGGCCATTTGCCTGCCGTGGCATGCCTCTTCTCAAGGTAGTTAAGTGTGGCCAGCCTGGGCTACATAATGATACCATCTGCCAGAGCATTGAGTTTAGGGAGACCTCTGAGATAAATAAGTGGGGTGATTCGTAGGTCGGTGGAGGTGACCGGAGTAGGCAACATTCTGCACATGTGCAATCAAGCTTCTGGGCAATGCGGGGCACTTGTGTTCACACAGCAATGTCAGCACAAGCAAAGGGGGGCGTTGTATGCTTCCTGACTCCATAGGTCACACACCAGACACAAGTGCAGGTCAGTGGTTTCAACGAAAGCAGCTTTCAAGTTTCTAAAGAAAGGAACCCAGGTGACTGTTATCATCATGACCCACGTGCTAGGGGTGGCATCTGAGCAAAGCCTGCCAGGGACCAGGACAGTGCTCAGCCACCTGTGGCCTCTGACTTTGAATTATTTTTAAATTCCACTGAAGGCTAGTGAGGCCAGGGAGGTTACTCAGTTTTGCTTCTCTGTTGGTAGTACAACTGGCAGCTAGGAAAGTACCGTGAGGACTCCACTCCATCCGGCAACTTCCACAGTCCGATCTCTTTGTTTATTTGCTAAGTCGGTTTTTATTACATCATTCATTGTGTGTCTGTGTTTGTGGATGGGCACGTACATATGCCACAGCAGCGTGTGGAGGCCAGGGGAGCTGATTCTCTCTTACACCATGAGGGTTCCAGGGATGAAACTCAAATCTTTGTCTTGGAGGCAAGCGCCTTTACTTACTGAGCCAGCTCGAAGGCCCATACTCTGCATTTGTGTTGCCTAGGTAGGTAGCAAGCCTCTTTTTCCATTAAGCGAGCAAGATGGATGCATACAAGAGAAACCATCCTTCGGCTTGTAGGTGAGAATGCTCAGGTTCGGAACATGCAAAGGGGAGCCTTTCCCCCAGAGTTCCCACTGGAACTAAAAGTGCATGTGGATGCAGTCTCTGCCCTTCCAATGCTCTCTGTGATCCAAGGGAGCCCGCACCCAAAGCTCCTCTACCTTAAAGGGGTCACCTGAAACACACCCAAAGGGTGTGGCTACTACTACAAGTTCACTGGCAAGGCAAGATGCCACTACATGCATGAGTTCTGTTGCTGCTGGCTCTTGACTCTTCCCGGCCGCCATACAGCTTTCTACAGGAAAGGGTCTTTGCTAGATTCCACTGATTAGGTTGAAACTACCCCCACCCCGAAACCCGGATGTTTTCTCATGTGAAATACCTGTGTTCAACACTAAGGCCTGTAAAATTGAGGTCTACCCACATGGGGACATCATGCGGTCATTAAGGGGGAAACTAAGAGAGATGACCCCACTGTGAAAGGGCAGGTTCCAAAGCTGACCCATCTATCTTCCATTTCAAAAACTACACGGAGCATAAATGTCAGCACTTATTTATTTAGTGTCATTGTGTGCATGATGAGCTTATAGGAGTCATGCATGTGGCATAGCTCACATATGGATTTCAGAGGACAACTTGGTGAAGTCAGTTCTCTAGGGATGGAACTCAGGTCTCCAGGCTTGCAGGGTTAGCTCTTTTACTGGCTGAGCCATCTCAGCTCCAGTAAGGAAAAATGGAAACCATTTACTGTAATGGTTCTGATGGTGATTGCTAATAGATTCTGTGAGGTTTGTCTTCTCTGTTCTCACCTGTACTAAATTCCTTGCATGTATTACCCTGGGTTACAGTAACAGGTTAAAATTCAAACTTTCGTCCTAATGATGTTGTGACTTTGGACCAATGTTCAGCTCCTCTAAATGGAGAGAATAATTTTAGGGTTTTGTGAGAGCTGGACATGGTAGCCTGCAGGCCTATAATTCCAGCATTCAAGAAACCGAGCCAGGAGGATAGAAAATTTGAGACCAGCCTAGACCGAGGGTGTAGAGGAGAGGGGGCAATTTGTGAAGATTAAATGGATTGACTGCTAATTGTGGGTTTTAATTAAGCATTGCTACTCTTACTGTTGCATTTTTAAAAGACAGACGAGCATGTAGACCAGGCTGGATTCTAATCCACTGTGTAGCTGAGGGTGCCCTTGAACTTCAGGCCCTCTGGGTCAACCTCCTCCATGCTGAGAGAATCTGTGTTGTTCCACTATGCCCAGTTCCTGCAGTGCTGAGAACTGAACCCAGGACCTCATCCAAGCTAGGCAAGCATTCATCTACAACCGAGCTACATCCCCCAGACCTCACAATTGCTTTGAAAACCTTTCCCTTATGGTGAGCCTACTCCTAGTCCAAACCATCCTCGTCTAGCAGCCCATGGGACTTCATGTCAGAAGGGCCAGTGTTGTGGGCCCAAGAATGATCCAGCTCCCTATGGTGTTCACTCTCTCCTCTGCCTCTGGGCACAGTGGAGTGAAGAGGCCAGGTTCCTGCTTTGCTGTGTCATCAAGGGCTGCTCCGACTGACATCTGGTTTCTGTCTCCTGCACAAAGAAGCAATCTTGTGTTCTGACATAGTGACAAATCAGAATGAGGAGTCAGACAGTCTGGGTCCGCTTCTATTATACTGGGAGAATGATACGGCACCTGCCCAGGGTGGGGCTGAAGATGCATTGTTCCTGTACTAGGAGCCACAGGAGAAGCCTCAGCCAGGACTCACACAGCTGTCATATTACAGCTCAGAAATTCACATGACTGCAGACTGGTGTGTTAAAGTAAGTAAGTGATTCAGTGTCATTTAGTATATTCATAAACCCAGGTAGTGTTTGTCCTCTTGGTCATCCCCAAATCTTTTCCTTACCTCCCCCACCCCCAGTGAACCCCTGTTTCCAGTGCTGGGTCTGGCAGCAAAGGCCTGTGGTCCTAGCTTCTCAGGATGCTGAGACTGAGCATCTCAAGTCCAAGGGCAGCCTGGGCAGTTTAGTGAGACCCCCTGCCCCAGCTCAAAAACAAAAAGGGCCAGGAATGGTGGCACACGCCTTTAACCCCAGCATCCAGGAAGCTGAGGCAGAGGCAGGTGGATCTCTGTTAGTTTGAGGTCAGCCTGGTCTACATATCGAGTCCCAAGCCATTCAGGGCTGTATAGTGAGAACTTGACTCAAACAAAAAACCAAAAAGATGAAGAGGCCAAAGATGTATCTCAGTGGTAGAGTGCAGGTAGACCCTTTCCACATGACTTTAGTGCTTAGCTGGAATAGACATAGTTAGGATGTGCAATAGCAGATTATTGTATCTTCTTATATTTCACCTTTATGATTGTTAATTTTGCATGTTTTACACTATTAAGTTTTAATCCTCTTTTAGACTAAAAGGGGAATTGTAGGGAGATACTGTAGCCCCGCCTCCTAATAGCCTTGACAGGTTGCTGGGACACGCCCATGAGGGCGTGGTCAGGGGAGGTCTAAGGTGACATGGGAACGATTCTGTTTTTTGTTTTGTTTTGGTTTGGTTTGGTTTTTCGAGACAGGGTTTCTCTGTGGCTTTGGAGCCTGTCCTGGAACTAGCTCTTGTAGACCAGGCTGGTCTCGAACTCACAGAGATCCACCTGCCTCTGCCTCCTGAGTGCTGGGATTAAAGGCGTGAGCCACCAACGCCCGGCAGGAACGATTCTTAAGGGACCGAGCACATTCTTTCTGGCCCCTCTCTCTGGCTTGGCTGCCTTGCTGCCCCTGGCACACTCTGGCTTGCGTTTGGGCTGGTGTTTATCAGAATAAAGAAATATTAGCCTTACGGACTATGGATCATCCTTGAGCGCACTCAGCATGCGATTATCATCAGGCGCCATTCAGGGAATTTAGTGGATCCCCTGGGCCAGCCATTTCCCCACTACATGGACTCAGCCAAGTGTCCATGGTGGGCTGGGGGCTGCTGGAACAATGACCTCTCTGTCCACCACTGGATCCCCTGGAGATCCTGAGTACTGTTGCCTCACAGTTGTTTTCTCAAGTGACCATGCAGTTCTTTGGCCAGTTCTCACCAAGAACCAGACAGGAAAGGGATTCTGGGAGCCCGAGGTCCTGTAGCCCATAAGCTACCTACCTGAACCCAAGGGCAGTTTGGAAAGTTCTGCTGTGGGTCCCCAGCTCCCAAGGCAGGACTGTCTGCTGGTCCAGATGTGATCCATCCCTGTAACTTTCAGCCAAGATCCTTGGCTGGACCAGCATTCTTTAAGCAACTCTATAGAAACAGGTTTGACCCAGTGTTCACAGAAGGTGGCCAAAGTATCAGAATTGTCAAGCTCTCTAGCTGACCCCTCCCCTTTTAAATTTAGTACCCCCCTCTTTTGTCCAGACAAGGTCTTTTGTAACCAGACTGGACCCAGGCCATGTAGCTGACAGTTATCTGCCTCTAGCTTCTGACTGCTGAAATTACAGGCATGCACCACCACATCAGGTTTCCACAAAGCTAGGGATTGCATTGTGCCCTGGGCTCTTTGGGCACTAGGCAAGCCTCTACCATCTGAGCTATACCCTGCTCCACCTACCTCAAGCTTGAGGATTCTGATGCCATGGAAAACAGAGGGCTGTGGAGCCAAGAGTGGGGTGGGTTATAATTCTGATTCTGATGCTTGCGAGTTTTGTGGCCTTGCTCTCTGGTATGGTACCTTTTACTTATCTGTGAAATGGACCTGATGCTTGCCTTCCCTGTTGAAGCTGTGGGGATGAAGGATGTCACATGTGTTAAGCCTCTCGTGTGTGAACTACTGTGTAGTCAACAGTGGACAACCAAGGCCTAGAAGTGTCCAGGGTTAATGTCAGACCAACCAGGCTTCTCGCTGTCCTCTTAGGAGCTAGACTTGGCTTGACCTCGTGTTTACACAGATTGTTTCCCCAACATCATGGAAGCCAGACTTGCTTTTCCCGTCCTCCAGTTCACATTCCAGGCATTGTTTCATATAAATATCGTTTGTTTGTTTCTTCTTTAGGCAAATTCTGCAAACTCTATCTTAAAAAACAAGTTCCCTGTCTAGACCCTTCAACACTCAGCCCTGCTGTATCTGAAAGCAGTTTTGTTTGGTTTTTGAACTGACTATGTAACTATGTAACTCAGACTGACCTTGAACTCCCTCTCCTCCTGCCTCCACCTCCCCAGTGCTGGAATGACAGGTGTGGCCCACCATACCCCAGCTGAAAACTGAGACTCATGGATGATCTTGCCACATCTCTGACTGTTTTTGGCACAGTGTGATGTTCTGCAACGTTGCTGTGTCTGTGTTGGCCAAAGGGAAGAGATAGGTAGATAGAGAGATGGGGGGGGACTATGCTAACCCCCCATGTCTTTCATGGGGCCCTCAGACTGCGTGATGTCACCCACATTCAGGACACACACCCCATTAGCTAGCCTTCTCTGGAAACACTCACATTGGCATTAACCTTCCAGGTGTCTCTCAAACCCGTCAAGAGTGACAGTTAAGAGTGCCCATTCCAGCCCCTTCTGGCTGGCCAAGTGGGAGATTTCAGACACAAAAAGAGGAGCCAAATACGGAAGGAGGCTAGGCCTTCCTGGTTGTCAGGGGGAGAGGAGAAGGCCAAGTGTACAGGTGGGGCTGTCCCGTACCCTGGATGTGCCTGGTCTTGCACTGGTCTTCCTGGGAGAGCGCTCACACCTACTCACACTGGTGCTGTTAGTGTCGGGCCAGCGCTCTGCTCAAAGCGAGCATTCGAGGGGCAGTGATGTAGGACTGAAGCAAGATGGGTCATCAGACTCTTCCAAAGTTAGAACTTTCTGCGGGGGCTGTGAGGGACCTCTCCCATGTGCTGGTGGCTCAGACTGGTAGGTTGGCATGGCCATGTCTGGCAGCTGACAGAGGCTAGGCAAATCTGGCTATGACAATGTGAGGAGTCAGTCGGGGCAAGGGGGACCCCAGGAAAGAAAGACCTTGTGGAGAAGCAGTGAGTCTGGAAGACAGTGGCGTGTGCAAAGGGGCAGGAATGATGCATTCGCATTCCCAGAAAGATCCTTCCAGGAAGATGAAATCGGGCTAGACATGTGGCAATAGGGAGTGGCGGTGACTGTGGCAAAGTGGAGGCCAGACCCCTTCCTTGGGCAAAGCTGTGACTCACCCCAGGTACCAGGGCAGCTAGGACACGTCACGTTTGCATCCAATATCACCATGTTGAATGTGTAGATATGTGTTCCCACGTGTAGCTGTCCCACAGTACATGAGATAAACACCCTACACCTCCCAGGCCAAATAAGAAGCTTATGGTGGGGAGGCAGGCGCCATCCTGGGGTTGCCAGTCTGTACTGAGGGTGGAGCAAGGAGGCAAGAGGGTGCCCAGAGTCACTCAGCATTCAAGTGCAGGTCACCAGACCATGCTGCACCCCTGACCCAGGGGAGAGGTGGAGCAGGCAGGGTTAGAGGTGGCTGTGGGAGGGACATGGAAGGTCACCAACTTTTGTCACAGACAAACAGCTGGTCCTGGGGAAGCACTGCTTGCCAAAGGAGATTGCTTCACGGGAGGAGGAGACCCAGCTATGCCTCATGGGGACAAGTATGGAGTGGCCACTCTAGGTGTCACCTGTGTTTCTGTTAAACATTTTGTTCTGTTTGGGATTGGAGAGGAGTTGTTTTCCTTTGTTGATTGGTACCCTGATGGGAGGGAATCTAAAGGGTTGGTACCTTAGATGCCTGGGGTTCAAACCCTAACTGGGTATGATCTTGAGCAGAGTCTTTACTGGTCCCACTTAGCTGGGCCCTGTTCACACTGAGATGAAAATATTGATCCTGCTGGCCCTGAAGGTCAGAGCCCGTCCCTTCACATGTAGCCTCAGCCTTGAGTCTCAGAGCTTTGCTGTATTGAGACACCCGGTCCCTCCCCTCAGGCCCAGACCTCCTCATCTGAAAGCCAAGAGCTCCAATGGAAGAAGCCAGCATCCTGGTCATTCCACAAAGCATTGCTTTCATCTTTGGTATCCCCTGCTCAGCATCATGGGTGGAAGTGTCACTGTGCGGTGACACCCAGGATGTCCCTAGGGACAACTGTGTCTCCATACATACTCCATCCTTTATGAAACAAAATTATTTTGTCTGATCATGAACTAAAATGGCTGTGCTTGCTTTTGAGTTTTCTGAGGTTGTTGTTGCTGGTGGTGGTAGTGGGGTGTGTGTATGTGTGTGTGTGTGTGTGTGTGTGTGTGTGTGTGTGTGTGTGTGTGTGTGTGTGTGATGTCTCATTTACCCCAGGCTGCCCTCAAAGTAAATAGTAGTCAAAGCTGGTCTTGAACTACTGATTCTCCTGCCTCCACCTCTGCTGCATTACAGGCATGTGTCAACCACATCTGGCATCAGTCTTAAACAACCCAAACTCCAAAGACGCACAGACTGCCACATTCTGTCACTGCTCTGCAGCCACTGTGGCCAGGTTCATTTAGCTCCACCCTGGGGTGGAGTTTCCAGTGTCCCCCAACCCCAAGGATGTGTGTTTGAAATGAGTTGGGAGCAGGCTGGCGGCTGGTGATTAGGGCTCAGCTAGGGCTCATCGTTAAGCACAGGGACATTGACTACCACCACCAATGGCAGTAATTGTTTAGAATGTGGCTCAAGCAGGTTTTTCAGGATGAGTAACTTTGCTGGCATCACCAGTAGTCGGTGAAATGAGATGACTTAGTGGGATGCGGCACTTGCCTCTAAGTCTGATGACCTGAGTCAACCCGCCAGGAACCACAAGCTGAGGGAAAGAACCTACTCCCGCAAGTGATCCTCTGATCTCCTCATGGGTGTGTTTGTAAGCATGCACACAAACAGGCACGCAGACACGAGCACACACGTGCTTGCACACACACACAACTTTTAAAACTTAAAAATAAAATTCTGTACAAAATATATAGCCCTGAGCACTGAACAAACCATTCCCACAAGCATGCTCCAGTGGCGCAATCAGTTAGCACTCGGTACTTAGACACATCATTATCACACTAGTGTCTGGTGACCTGTTTGTGGGGGTGACTTTGGCCCAGAGGGGAGAAGGCAGGGGGGACCATCTCATGCCTAAGTGGACATCTGCTGTTGTTCATCCAGTCACCTGAGACGTGACACTCCCTAGATATCTCAGGACAACTTCTGTGCAGAGCCTGTGCCAGCTGTCTCCCCCATCGGTACTGTCACAGCACCCGGAGGCCCTGCTACTGCTGTGACACAGTTTCTTCTCATAGGGACCCCTATGACAGCTGATATTGTCAGTTTGTCAGGGTGTAGAATCACCTAGGAGCTGTGTCTAAGAGTGTTTCTAGATTGGGTTACTTTAGGCCAGAAGAGCAATCCCTGGGCTGGGATCCTGGGCTGAACAGGAAGGAGAAAGCGGGCTGAACACCAGCATCCATCTCTCTGCTTCCTGACTGTGGAGGTCACGTGACCAGCTGCCACACACTCCTGCTGCCATGCCTTCCCCGCCATGATAGACTGCGTCCTTGAACTGTGTGCCGAGATAAACCGTTTCACTCCTTAAGTTGCTTTTGTGAAATATTTATCTCAGCAGCTGGAGAGGTAACTAATATAGACCTCGAGCACTGGGCCCCATCCCTGAGTCTCAGAGATGAGCTGCCCTGGCTCTTGGGTGGCAGAGAGCTAAGTACACAGGCCATTCAGAGAGGTTTAGAGAAGGTGGGTGGGAGACCTGAGGGAGGGATACACACTGCAGGAAGGAGCCCAAGGAGAAGGTGAGAGCGCTGTTCCCAATGCCTCCTTTAAGTGCAGAAGCAGAGCCCTTGGCCTGGCCTGGAACATCTCCCTTACAAAGGGTGCTAGGACATTGCTGAGGTAACCATCAGACTCTGTGATGTCTTTGTGGCCAGAGACCACTCTAGCCTGGCTGGAACCTGGCTAGGTGGGCAGGTGTAGGGGGAGGGTATTGTAGAGCAGAGTCAAAAGGCAAGAACAAAACTGCATCTGTCCCTTTTACTTGACCCTGGCTTTCTCTGGCTTGGTCCTAACTTCCTCCTCATCCATCACACGCCATCTGTGTCTGCACTCCAGACCGAGGCTCCTCACGGATCCACACTGGTGGGGGCTATGTTCCAAGGCTAGGCGAGCATCGGGAGTCTGGCATGCAGCCCAGTTTCACCACCTCTTAGAGAAAACCTCAGATAATGGCACAGGCTCAAATTACCGCTCCCTCTGCTGCCTCACCCCCATCTGCTGCCCTGTCTACGGAAGCCTCCTCTCCTCCACTCTGTATACCTAGGTGGTATGAGCTAGCATCCATAATGCACCCATTCTATGGACAAGAAAACTGACAATCAGCAAGGTGAAGCCTTGTATGACTTTTCACTTTGCTGTGACAAAGTACCAAACAAAAGTAACTTAAGGAAGGCGGGGTTTCCATTGGCTCACAGCAGAGGGGAGGGGTGTAATCTGTGTGGCTACTCTCATGGAATCTGCAGTCAGGAAGCAGAAACAGGTAAATACCGGTGCACTCAGCTCGATTTCTCCCTTTTATTGGGGTCCCAGCCTGGGGATGATGCCACCCACATTTGGGATGGGCTTTCCCTCCTCAGTTAAATCTCTCTGGGTTCTCCTTAACAGACACTCACAAAGGTGTGTCTCCTACGTGATTCTAAACCCTGTCAGGTTGACAATGAAGCTCAACCATTTTTAAAAACCAGAGGACACACCTGGATTCCTGTCACCATTGATTCTAAGCTCTAGTGCCTCTGCTGCTGCCATTGGTCTCCTGGAAGCCGCTGGTGGGTGTAGAGGAGGGACTGAGAATTATACATTTTAACAGTGCATTTGATGTCTAGACTGTCAGGGAAAGCCTAAACCCTGGAGATCCCTGGCATCTGGAATGTTCCCGTCTCCATCATCTTGATGGCTTTTAGCCCCAGTGTGAGCAGCTCATCATTAGTCAGAACAAAGCATCCAGATCGGCTCAGCTTTCAGAGCCAAGTGAAGCAGACTGTAGCGTGACCTGACCCTGCACCATTCATCAGCAAAAGTGATTCTGCTGTAACCCAGAGGAGACCCAGAGCCTCAGAGGTATCATCTCATCTGAATAGAGGAGAGTATACAGACAGACAGCAGACTGGAGGACCCCAGCCCCTGGGGACAGCTGCAGCTCCTGGGGAGACCATAAAAGACATGCTTTTTGTGTGTGTGGCCCTGTGAGCCCATCCCGAGTGTTTGTCAAGGCCTGAAGTGCCATGTGCATTGTAAAGCAGCTGCGGATGGGGAAGCAGCAGCTGCGGATGGGGAAGCAGCAGCTGCGGATGGGGGAAGCAGCAGCTGCGGATGGGGGATGCTGCAGCTGCGGATGGGGAAGCAGCAGCTGCGGATGGGCAGCAGCTGCGGATGGGGAAGCAGCAGCTGCGGATGGGAAGCAGCAGCTGCGGATGGGGGAAGCAGCAGCTGCGGATGGGGAAGCAGCAGCTGCGGATGGGGAAGCAGCAGCTGCGGATGGGGGAAGCAGCAGCTGCGGATGGGGAAACAGCAGCTGCGGATGGGGGAAGCAGCAGCTGCGGATGGGGAAGCAGCAGCTATCCAACAGCTGTAAGCAGCTGTACAGTCTGTGGGACATGTGCAGGTCGGGACAGCTCATCAGGACCAAGTGTACTTACTGCAGTGTATGCCACCCCATGCCCCTCACATGGACATGGGCTGTGTCATCCCGTGTGTAGCGACTTCTAGAGCAGGGACAGGGGCCAACTTGAAGGGGAAACAGAGGAGCTCCCGTGGGCCAGAGAAATGTTTCTCTCTCATATATGTATGGCTATCAAAACTCATCCAGGGGCTCAGCTGGTAGAAGGCTTGCCTAGGGTACACAAAGCCCAGAGTTCTATTCCCAGCGCTACACAGAACATGTGTGTGATGCATGCCTGTGATCCCAGCACTCAGGAAGTGGAGGCAGGAGGATCAGAAGATCAGGGTCCTGGGCTACATGCAACCCTATTGTTTTTTTTAAAAGGAAAAAAGAAAACCTTACAACTCATCTAAACTGGGTGGCCCGCATCTGTCACCCCAGAACTCTGAGGCAGAGGTGGAGGCAAGAGAGATGGCTCAGTGATTAAGAGTGTTTACTGTTCTTGGAGTGTGTGGTTCCCAGCAACTACTTGTAACTTCAGCTCTTGAGGGATCCTTGCGGAGTGTGCGCTCATGCATATGTTTGCGCGTGCATGTGTGCATTAGTGTGCGTGTGTGTGCGTGTGTATGTGCACACGCGTGTGCAAACCCACATGCACACTCGCACATGCACATGCTTAAAGGCTGGGGATGTGGCTCACTGATAGAGCTCTTAGCTAGCATGTTCAAAATCCTGGCTTCATCCCTGTCGCTGCAAAAACAAATAGCCAATCAACAACAAAACCAATCAACAAAAAAGCCCCCAACCACACTTAAAACTTAAAACCTCACCCACCTGCAGACTGCATCATGCCTTTTACTTTGTACAAATTATATCTTAAGCAGATGGGATAAGCAGAGCCCTCGCCCCAGCCCTGGCACTCACGGTCATCGGGTCTGGGGCAGGTTCTCCATCCTCCCACAAATACCACAGACAGCTGGATGCCCAGCCTGAGTGGGTATCACCAGGCTAATGGCCAAGTCCACACAGCTGAGTGTTTGAGGATTCAGCCACTTGCTGAGTCTATTCTTAAGCCTAAGTCTAATTAGGTCAGAGGTGACCCCAGGGCTGTCTCCTGATCTTCCAAACAGGCTAAGCCTAAAACAAGGCACCCTCAGTCACCAGGCAGCTTCTGGCCATGTGCCCTGCATCACAGGACCTGTGTGCCAGGCAGGCAGAGGGTGACTTGCCACACAGCTGCGGATACCCTTCAAGCACAAGATATCAGGCAAGACTAGACAGGCCCTCTCTGGGTTCTGTCGCCAGGCTGTGTGTCAAATGATAACGACAGTAATGGCAGAGACTGGGAGCAGAGGGGCCGGTGTTATAAATGCAGGGCTGGTTGTTTCAGTCGTATAGTGGGAAAGCATCAACTGAAGAGAGTGGCCTGCAGAAGGCTCCTAGGGACTCTCAGCCCCTCATCCCCACCATGCATCTCCATAATTAGCTGTGCACCTTTGTGCGAGCTCCTTGCCCTCTCTGAGCCTTAGCTCCTCATCTATATAAAGAAGGTCATGATAACCCCCCTCCCCCCACACAGAATCTTTGTCTAGGAAGCATTTTGTAAAGGCAAGATGCTCATATTATAATTATTATAGCCACCAAAATGCTTGGAGCCAGAAGTACGTTTAGAACACCTGTCAAGTTGTCAGTGAAGATAGACCGCCCTGAAGACAAACAACCTTTCCTCTGAGTTGAAAAACAAGTACAAGATGCCATCCCCATGCCGCATGCACGAAACCCTATACAAGTTCGGTTTCATTAATTAGAAGCACTCGGCCACCTAGCTGGAGGCAGATTGGAACACACTGCAGAGTGTCCCTTCTGGAGTCAGTTCCCTGCTGAGCCTTGGGTGGGGTGACCTCTGGGATGCAGCGTCTGTAAGATGGGCACAGTTTTGGCCCTCACTTCATGAGCTGTTGTGAGATGACACTGTCAAGGCCCCCTGGTCATCCGTATTCCTGGACTTTTGAATAGACCAAGCTCCAGGAAGCTTGCTGACCAGCTGCGTGACTGGAGAGGGGTGAAGGTGTGACGGTCCCCTGAGGGACACAGAACTACCCACTGTCTGTAGACATCAGTAGCCCCTGTGGTGGATCTGTCCTGTGTTTGGAAGTGAAGTCATTTCTGTCAATAGTCTTGAGCAGCATGTAGGTAAACAGATTTTGTTTAGACACACACAGAAAACAAAGATGTCGTTTCCCTAAACACACACAAAGGGCTAGGTTAGTCTCTCAAAAAAATTCTTCTTTTGTGGCCAGAGAGATGGTCCACTGGGGACAAAGATGCTTGCTGCCAATCCTGAGGACCCGAGCTCAATCCCCAGTATCCATATGAATAGAGAGAGAACCAGTTCCTGAAAGTTGTCATCTGATTTCCCCGTGTACACTGTGGCACACCCATGAGTTGTGCCACACACACACACACACACACACACACACACACACACACACACACACAAACACACACACAGACAAACTCCAAAAAGAAAAAAAAAAAAAAAAACTAGATCTCTGTTTCAGAAGCTCTTAGCACAATCTCATTTCACTGTTGAGCACCCCTCAGGCATGTAACATGCTTTTGGATTAGCTGTGTATCCTCAGAAGTATAGTCACAGCAACAGCACACCTTGCCTAGTCCTCTGTAAGCACACCTCCTCTGCTTCTCACCAGCTCTGAGCCCTGGCCGCTCCTCCATTGCCTCATCTGCAAAATGGAGATCCTTAAACCCAGCTCCCGTCTCGGCTCAGAGCTTGGAAGACAGTGAGCGTGACCCTGCGTAGATCACTGGCTACCACCCAGCAGTGCCACACAGTGCTTGGCTTTCACTGTGACACTGTCTGCCTAGTGCTTTCTAAGTGTCTGGCGAAGTCATCTCCCTTCCTAGAGCTGGCCTGGGGGGTGTGGGAGGTGGAGAGGGATGGCAGGCAGATAACGTAAACACTGGGGAGGCTAAGGGCCAGAGTGACATGGCATGGGCCAGTGAGATGGCTCAGTGGATGAAGGCGTTTCCTGCCAATCCTGACATCCTAAGTTCAAACCCAGAGACCTGCATGGTGGAAGAAACCTGCAGGTTGTCCTCTGGTTTCCACACACATACCTACTCACACATGAATGAGTGTAAATTAGAAAATCATAAGAATGACGCAGCATGGAGGGCTGGAGGTGCGGCTCGGGGAAGAAAGTTCTTGTCAGAATGCACAAGGGCCCGAGTTTCATCTCCAGCATGGAAAAGGAATTATGTGGTAAACAACAACAGCAACTGCAGATGTTTGGCTCTGGAAACCCCAATGTAAAGGGGAGACATTTAAAGGGTTATCTTTATTTGTGTGTGTGTGTGTGTGTGTGTGTGTGTGTGTGTGTGCGCGTGCTCGCACATGCATCTGCAGAGACCAGAAGAGGGCATAGATAGAATCCCCTGAAGGCGGAGTTACAGTTGGTTGTGAGCTGCCCGGTGTGGGTGTTGGAAGCTGAACCTGTGTCCTCTGAAAGAGCAATAAGAGTGCTAAATCGCTGTCATCTCTCCAATCCCAGGAGTGACATTTAAGTGACAGGTTAGTGGGAGCCACCTTGCTGTGCTGCAAGGGGAGAGCAGTTCCTCACAGTCCCAAGGTGCACTCGTCCTTAATTGCACTTCCTGCATAGATTCCAGGCAGGCACAGCCACACTGGGCTCATGGGGTTCTAGAGATTGAACCAGGGCTCTATATGCTAGGTAATCATGCTGCCAGCTGAGCTACACCCCAGCCCGAGTTCACCTCCTTTTCTTTCTCCTATGTTCATCTCTACCACTGGGTGTATTGATAGCCTTGGCAGTGTTGTGTGATGGACAGGCCTACTTCCATTTCCAGCTGGCAACCCCCAGGCCTCACATCTGGGTGATTTTCAGCAATGCCTATGGACTGGCAGTGCAATCAGACTGCAATCTAACTGTATGCCTGCTTCCAGCCCAGAGAGGTAATCCTCCCTGGTCATCACCACAGTGACCTTAATTAAAAGTCACTTGTACAAGCAGAAAGGACATTGTGGGGACAGTGGGGACAGCTGCTGGGGGAGTTCAAGATCCAAGCAGCTGGGCTGTGTTGGCTTTGCTTTGTTGTCCTTATGTGGGTCACATAGTGGAATCAGCTGCAGGTCTCGAGGGATTCTGGGTCCAAGTGGTATCCTCTCTGGCTCATCCCTACACAGCCTCAGCTGTCATTGTGTCCACCGGGCATCCCTGGAAGAGTGGCAGTCTTTCCCCTTGGGACGACATGCTGGTCCCCAGAGGCTCCAGACCCCACTCTGTCTTTGTGAACCCAGAGGACCTTCAGAACAGAGAATCAGTTGGACCTTCTGGGTTCTGACTCTGCAGAGGCCACACCCTTATGGGAACCAGAGGAACTGATTGGCCAGGCTGGCCACGCCCACTCTTAGAACCTGTAGACAGGGATTGTGGATGTTCATAGGGTTATCAAAGTGCTTGGGGACAGCACTGGGCAGCCTGCTCCCCCAGCCTGGTGTGCTCCCCCAGCCTGGTGTGCTCCCCCAGCCTGGTGTGCTCCCCCAGCCTGGTGTGGCAGTCCCCTGGCCTTCAGGGACCCATCCTGGCCATCATTTGTGTGACAAGCTTGGACAGCTCCATATTCTTCAGAGATAAGGGGCATATTTACAGTGTCCCTACAGCGGCTTGTTTCCTGATAATAGATGCCATCCCTGTTTGCTGGTCTGAGGTTTTCCTGTTTGAAGTTTCCCACGGTGCTGGGCTCTGGGTTATTCTGAGATTCTCATTATCACTGGTGCTGGGCTCTGGGTTGTTCTGAGATGCTCATCACTGGTGCTGGGCTCTGGGTTCTTCTGAGATTCTCATCACTGGGTCTCTGGCACCTGGATTCCTGATTTTGTGTGTGTTCCATAGCTGTCTGTTGAGTGTGTAAAAGACGGAGTCAGAAGGCAGACAGTAACACCTTTACTTTATCACCCCCAGGGCCCACCTCACCAGACAGCAGCACCCCTGTACAGGGGCAGTTAGGACATAGCAGCCGGGGTTTTATCGCTGTGGGTGTGGTCACTCAGCCTGGGTGTTCTCTCCGGGCTCTGGGGGCATCCCTGCCCCTTGCTGTCTCACAGTCTCCACCTTTTGGGATTTCTGTTTCCTAACTGAACACTTGGAGTTCTGCTTCCTTGGATTAGGATTTGGGTCTAAACACCCTGAAGGGGTGAGGGGATGCTGGTGGTGTTCCCAACCCAAAGGAAGGAGAACAGGGCACCAAAGGCTGCATCCAATGTCCGGAGCAGGCAGGAGTCCTGTGGTTAATCTCAACCCCTGGCCCTGGGCTCAGTGAGGGCAGAGTCCTGGGTCAGGCAGCCCCATGAGCATGAGCCCCAAGTTGAGGGCTCCTGAGCCTGGTGGCAAGGGAATCCCAGTCAGCATTCAGCTCGGATCCTGGCTCAAGGCAGCTGCTGTAAGCCCCTGGCACTCATTTTCATTATTGCATGTTGGGTATCAAACCCTATCCCTCTCTCTGTCTCTGTCATCAACAAACTTCTGCTTCTGACATTGGCCAAAGCAGATCATGTTCATGGGAGCTGTGGATAGATTTGGGGGGTGGGGGTGGGGTGCAGGGCATGGATGTGGAACCTGTGAGAGGCAGGGCAGTGAGGTGGAGAGTGGACTCTGGACTCTCACTGAAGTTGGCAGCTGGGCTCTGCTACTTATTAACAAGGTTCTTTGAGCAGACTAAAGTGGCTCTTGGGGCCCCAGTCCACTTCAGTAGTCTTCACGTAATCCTGAGGACAAGGGTGACCATCCAGGCTGGCAACAGCATCAGTACAACCTAGTCATTCTGATGACTCTGAGGATGCTCGATTTGGGAACAAAAGCCCCTCCTCCACAGAGTGTGTGAGCCTTGATTTGTAATCGGAAGTACACTATGGCAGTGTACCAGGAACCCAAGAACTA
>NC_048595.1:11167009-11182009 GCF_003668045.3 Cricetulus griseus
TGTGCTCTGTCATTCATTACCTCTGCCGTGCTCTACCACCAACCAGGAGGAAAGAGGAAGCGTATCTTTTTCATTGAAGAGTGTTTTATGAATGCCATCCTGTCCCAGCTCCCAGCTGCTTGGATCTCATTGGCCAGAACTCAGTCATATGAAGCACCCCCTCCCCAGGAGGCTGAGTAATGCCGGCTGTCTTCTGGGAGGCCCTGGGGCGCTGTGTCAGTTTTCTTACCTTGGAGGAAGCACTGTCACTGACCACATGAGAACGAACCCCAGCAGCAGGCAACGTCACCATCTCTCCTCCAACTCAGGTAGGAAAGGGGACAAAATTAGCCAGCTTCCCTGCTTCACAGGCCTCCTGGGGCTGAGGAGGGGCAGGCAGCCAGCTAGGCCCCTGCCCCACTCTGAAGTTGTTTTCCAGCTGAGGAGTTCTACCAGGCACCTGGGGAAGTGAGGCCACCTTGCTGTTCCATGAGGTATTCAGTCTAGCTGGAGAGAAGACAAAACAAGTGGCCACAGGGGTCTGGAGCATGGGCCGGCCACAGGCTGGGAAGGCTACTGGTCCTGCCTACCCCGGGCTCTGTGTCCTGGTGTTAACTGTGTAAAACAGTCACTCACAGCTGAAGACTTCATTCTGTGTAAAGTGGGGGGTGGGGGGATGTAGAAGGTCCCCTTCCAGGGCTGCCAGAAATGGCTGGAGGTGGGAAAGGCATTGGCCTTGGAGGTTGTCAGCCAATGGGAGTGAGGTGCTGAGTCGAGGGAAGCAAGCCCCTGCAGGGGTGGTTGGTTCTAGCTGACTGAGTGTCTGCATGCCTGTGTTGAAGTCCTCCAGGACCTCAGAATGGAGCTGTGTTTGGGGACAGGGCCTTAGAAGTGGTAACTGAGCTGATGTAGTCATGAGTATCCCTCTTCCTTCAATGTAACTGGTGTCCTTATACAAAGAGGAGAGGCCAAGCCTGGCGTGGTGGCACATGCCTGTCATCCCAGCACTTGGGATGTGGAGGCAGGAAGATCAGGTTTTCATGGTCATATTCAGCTACCTAATGAGTTTGAGGCTAGCCTGGGCTCCTTGAGACCCTGTCACAAACAAAACAAAACAGGAGCGGAGGACATAGACACACACAGAGGGACGGCCAAGGAAAGTGGCCTGAGAGAAAGCACCCTGGCTTTGGGGAAGTCCCCCGTGTGTACCTGGCCATGGTGACCAAGCAAGCTAGTCTCAGCCATGACTCTCCCAGCTCCTACTGGCTCTCTCCTCAGGATGCTACCAGGTTTATAATTAAACAACCCAGCACTGGTTACTTAAACCACAGCCTGAAAAGACCAGCGCTGTGGGGACAGAGTGACTCACACTGGAAACGACTCAAGGAGAAAGGAATTTTACCTCCTGACCTGGCAGGGTTTCTGGGAAGGAGCTGTGGTGGATATTGGAGAGTCCTTCAATAGATGGGGTATAGCTTCAAATCTGCTGTGCCATTCACTGTGTGACCTTGAGCAGGTGTCTGAACTTCAAGTTTTCTTTGAAATTATCCTTGAAAATTCATCACGGAGGTTTGGAAATTTTGAATATAATCATGCATGACTTGTAACTCAAAGTGTGATTATATTAGAGAAATAACGAGTTGTTGATAAAAGTAAATGGACACTGAATAAAACAGATGGCATGAATAAAACAAAATAGTCAAATGATAATGGTTAGGTCATAAATAAGAAGGAACACCTGTGAAGCACCCATACGGTGCCTGGTGCTGGATAAGGCCATCAGACATCCTCAGGGGGCCATTCACCAAGTGGCCTGTGCTGGGAGGAGTAGCTGGGGTCCACTCACTGCTCCAGGGGAAAAGGCAGGCATGAGGCTCAAAAGGAGAGAGTGTGGAAGACTCTCACGGGCCCCACCCAGCACAAGAGTGTTTTTGGAAGGTTTTCAACCTGCCTCTACCACGGAACTGAAAAAAAATGCCGAAGTCCAGATATTGAACGACAAATAACCCAGTGTGTCCTCGTGTTTAGAAATAGCCAAGGACCATGAAGAGCTGGCTCTTCTCATGGACAACCTCAGCCAGCTAGGACCCCTTCTCTCATTTGACTTAGGGTCAAACTCCCTCACGTGCTGGGATCTTTGTTTTGTTTGTTCTCAAGTAGCCCAGGTTAGCCTTGAGCTTGCTACTCAGCTAATAAAGGACCGTAAACTCCTGGTCCTCTTGCTCCATCTCCCCAGGTACACCTAGGTACACGAATGAGTTACCATGCCTGCTTTATATCGTCTGGGGTTTGAATCCAGGGCACCCTGCGTGCTAGGCAAGCCATGCCCTCCACTCATCCACCCACCCACACACTCACACCAGACTTGTGTCCAGGCATCTGGAAGTGCGGCTCTGAGCCTGAGAAATCAGAGTGACTATGCATGAGGTGCCAGAGTGTGCCTCTCCCTCAAGCCTTTGTCCCACATGGGAGTCAGGACACAGGCTCTCCTGGGACATGGCAGAGCCTAGGTTAAAGTGCTAACTCAGAGTGAGAGCCACATGCTGGGGCCTGATGCACAGGCTCCAGGAGTGGCTGCCAGAGGTCACCAAGAGGTCACGTATCTGGAGAAAGGCACTGTGTGGTCACATCGATTACTGTGGAAGGGTGGCAGGTATAGGAACACTGCCCTTATCCACGTTCTGTGGCTGCTGGAAGAACGCCCCCCCCCCCAGCCCCAAAGGTGCCGGCTGAGCACATATTCTCTTTTAGTTCCCAGAGTTCAGAAGTCCAAGTCAGTGTCGACTCTTGACGTCAACCTGTAGGGCAGGATGCTTTCTCAGGCTCAGGGTAGAACCAGTTTTGATTGGACTTTTTGTTTTTTTGTTTTGTTTTGTTTTTGAGGGTTTTTTGTTTGTTTGTTTCTTGCTCTAGGAGTTCCCTGTACCCCTCAGTGTTCCTGCCCATATGACACCATCCACATGCCACTTCTTCCTCTGACCTCTTCACCTCTGTCATATAAGGACATATGTAATTTGCTTGGTCAGACCCACCTGTCCAGAGAAATCGGCCCATCTCAGATCCTTGGCTCTCTGATGACTGAAAAATGCTTTGGCCACATAAGGTCCTAGTCTGGGGATCCCAGGGAATCCTCGGAATGTGGCTCAGTTGGTAGAGTGCTTGCCTAGCACACATGAAGCTCTAGGTTCAATTCCCAGTACCATACAAACTGGGCACAGGTGGTGCACACCTGAAACCCTAGCACCCCAAAGGTAAGACAGGAAGATCGGGAGTTCAAGATCATCCTTGGCTACATAGCAAGTTCAAGGCTGGTTTGGGCTACATAAGAAAAACTTTGTCTTTAAACAAAAGAAAAAAATCCCATAACTATCTTGGGGCTAGCATGTGTCTGGGCTACCAGGTGCCACCTCCTAAACGCTAACGGACACAGTAGTGAGCAGTGTAAGCCACCAGCTGAGCTGCACCCAGATCCTGTCTACCCGTTCCGTTCTGCCACGGCCTCCATCATGCCTGGCCCATCCTGGGCCTCTGTAAGGTAGACAGATTTTATTAGACTCCCTTCTGTCATGTTCTCCTCCTCTGAGTGCTGTGATCTGAGGGATGCAGTTGCTGTGGGAAGCTGCCCTAAACCCATGACAGATGCTCTCAGCAGGGAGTCCCTGGGGTCAGGAAAACACAAAGGACAGTTAAACAGTGTGTATGGCCTCTCTGCCAGCCCCCATCCTCCTTCTCAGATCTGTCCAATGCCTCAGAAGGTTCCAGTCCTGCTCTTGGGAACACCTCCGCTCCCCCCGCCCCCGTTACCCAGAAGATGGCTGAGGCCTTGGAGGCAGACCTCTGCATTGCCTGTTCTATGTTTCTCCCTCTGAGAGGAAGCCCAGGCCTTTGCCCCTAGGAGTGAGGAAGGCCCGAGAGAGGCCTGTGGGCAGGGTTGTTCGATGGGGAAGCCCAGGACAAGCGTCTCAGCCTCTGTGTATGTGTGCCCGCTTCCACCAATGAGCAGAGTTGGGACAGCGCCTCCTTTAGGCTCATGATTGTGTAACAGACTGAGTTTCCCAGAGCATGAGGTGTTGGCACAGCCAGGGCAGAAGCTCAAAGCCACCTTTGCCAGTGCAGGCCAGTTATGGCTCATTTCAGAGAGGTCGGCAGACTCAATCAAAGTTGGTTCCAAGAGTCAGGGTCATTTGGAGTGAACAGTGCAGAGGCCTAGCTGCGACTGACTCTGTGTCCATGGGCTCGGTCCCCATTGAGGAAGACAGGCCGCCAGTGTAATGGTTCCCAGGGAATACAGAATGCTCCTGGGACTCATGGGCTGGGTCCCTGGTGCCAGGCTTGTCCGTAGGGCCATACGTCAGCCACTTGCTAAACAGAAAAGCTTGAGACAAACTCCCAAGGGAGACATGGGTTCCTTAGCCCGCCCCCTCTGGACAGCACCCCAGGGGCTGCAGGGCAGACTTGATGTCTTCACCTTATCAGACACTTAAGTGAATTAGTGAGGGACCTGGAGATGTCGGCTCATGAAGTCCATCCACCAGGACCTTGCGCCAGGAGCCTGGGAGGGAAGCTGCCTCTCTTCCCGGCAAGGCTAGGTGCATTCTGGGAGATGCCCGCTCTTCCGTTCTGTGGAATCACTCAGGTTGTCCCTCCCCTGGACTGCCCCGTCTCCTAGCCCAGACCCCCAGAGACAGCTCACGGTGCCGCAGGGCTGTTCCTTCTTCTTCCTGCTCATCTCTCATCCCTTTTAGAGATGCTTCCTAGGGTGAAAATCACACGTTGTTGAAGTATATACTTCACCACACCCCCAACTCTGTACTGGCTGTGTGACTTCAGAAAAGTTACTTTGCCTCTCTGAACCTGGGCTTCTTTCTTTATAAAACCAAACTAACAGGTTTTGAATGGTTGCTGGGGTTTGGGTATTTCTTGGGTGTATCCCTTGAAGGTTCTGTGTTAGAAGCTGGTTGCCCAATGTGGCAGCCTCGAGGCCATTGGATCCAAAGAGATGCCTAGGATCAATAAGCAAGTCACTGGGAAAGGACTCATGTAGTTCTCCTATAGCCCAGTTAGTTAGGGGAGGGGGAGGTCAGGGTTTCACAGCATAGCCCAGGCTGGCCTGCAACTTACAGTGATCCTCAAACCTCAGCTTCCCAAGCACTTGGGAGCCAGGCAAGCCTCTTGCTGTCACTCACACACGAGCTTTCCCCCTATTAGGAAATCGTTGGTCTTTCTGATGGACTGTGAGCAGATGTCACATGCCTGTGTAACCCCCTAAGCCCCAATACATGGAACGGGCCCAGAATGATGTAAATCAAACTCTTTAAAGTCAGAGCAACATTCGCCTGTGGCTCTCCATGCTTTTGTGATGACAGATGGCAGAACCTGTCTGCCTAGCCCAGGGAGTGGCCCTGGGGACTCAGCCTTGGCTCAGGACACAGAGGGTGGCTTCAGAGTCAGCCAGATTTAATCATGAGTCTTAACCAAACTACTTACTAACTGTGTGACCCAGGACAGAGAGAGTCTGGGATGGCAGGGCTCATCACACCTTCAGTGGCCAGAAATACTGGATGGGTGTCCATGGGTGCCTGACTCGCACTGAGCCAGAAAGCCATGGGTGTCCCTAGGACTTCCAGTCTTTTCCTCGCAGACTTCTCAGAGGCTTGCTCGTGCCTGCCCGGCTGCCCTCTGGCACAGCAGCTCTCATTCCCCCTCTCTCCCCTGTGTCTCCTTCACTCATTTTCCCTGGTGTCTAATCACAAAGATCTCCTGTGCTATTGAAGCAGGCACCTCATACCCTTGGCTCTTTGTCCTTGGGAGAGGTGGCCCAAAATCCCCTGGCAGGCAGGAGGACCCCAACGGCAGCAGTGGCTTGGTGACAAAAGCTACTGTGGGCTGAACTTGGCAGGTCCCGCTGGAACTCCTCAGTGGTGTCAATGTAGATCACTTTCCCAAGTGTGGCAGGCAGTGGTAGTGCGGGGCAGTGGCCAGGAGCCTCTCTGAGGGACAGCAGGCCACTCTGGTCTGGCAAGCACTCCTCCCAGTAAAGCTGATGGCAGCGCCTGAGAATAGAACTCACCTCTGTGCTTCTAAACTGCAGAGCGGCCAAGCAAGGCTCAGGAAACCAACCTGGACTCTCTGCCCCGCTGCAACAAGAACTCTGCTTTCAGAGTGTTTGCTGGTGTTTTGAATTCACAGTGCTAGGGACGGGATAGAGGGAGGCAGGGCCTGACCACTGAGCCAGCCCCCAGTTCTTTCTGTCTGGTTTCTCTGTGTGTCATCAAGTTGGAATTCATGGAAACTCAGTCTGGCTGAGTATGAGCAGCCATGGCCTCAGCCAGGCTGAGGGAGCACTCTGGTATTGGAGCAGAGATGTCCTCCTCCAGCTGCCGGAGGCTGGTCTCTCCTGGTGAGGACCAGAGAGCTGGGCAGGAGCTGCAACCTCAGCTCCTCTAGGGAATGTGGTAAGTTCACCTCCCAGGCCCCAGTGGCAATCACCTCCATCCTATCATTTGCATAAGAGAACAAGATGTGGGTATCCTGTGACTCCTGAGTCAGACCTTAGGAATCCTTGCCTGTCGGTGTCTACCTGGACCTGGAGGCCCCCTCATTGATGGAGATATATGGGCTCAACATTTAAACCTGCTAAGTGTTCATTTTACCGATCTACACGTATTTAAGGGCCTGGTAACATTCTTGGCACAGTGTGCTGGCAGCAAGGCATTATAGCAAGGCAGACCAAAGCCACCTTCTCGAAGTTGAGACTCGGATGCAGGAGACCAGGGAGCCAAGTAGAGCCAAAATGAGACTGTCACAGACTGAGATGGCGGCATCCATCCATGGGGAGGAATGCTACCTGGGAACTGAGCAGAGGCTGTGATTCAGGCTGTCACTTCAGAATGGCCTTTGACTTTCCTCTTGGGTGTGACCTTTAGTGGTTTTGCTATGGTGCTCATCCATCCCTCATGCAGTGACATGGGTGTGTTTCCATTTTCTTCTCTGGAGTCATGGTTAGAGCATGGAAGGACTGGGGATTGATGTGGATTGTCAATTCTGTAAGCCCAGTGTAGTTCTACAGAGTTTTGACTCTGTGTGCCTGCGTGCGTGTGTGTGTGTGTGTGTGTGTGTGTGTGTGTGTGTGTGTGTGTGTGTGTATGCGCGCACTCGCATTGTATGTGCACACACGTGCAGTTGTACATCTCTCTGTATGTGGTGTGAAGGCCAGAGGACAGCAGGTGTCCCACTCTATCACTGTCCACCTTATTCTTTTGGCAAAGTGTCTCCTTGACACTGAACCTGAGCTAGGCTTGCAGTCAACAAGTCCCAGTGATCCTGCTGTCTCCACCCTCCAGGTCCTAGAGCTACAGGCAAGCAAGTTCTGGGGATTTGAACTCAGGCCATGATGCTTGTACTGCAAACACTTTACTGACTGAGCCATCTCCCAAGCCCCCATTGTCTTCATGTGGTACCCCTTTTTATATAGGTGGGAGCCCATCTCAAGCTCCCAACCCCAAAACAGACGTGTCATCTTGGCTACCTCACAAAATCAAAATGCCCATGACTTCCTTAGAATGTTCTTTCTCTAGTTTTCACAGATGGATCCACAACTGAAGCTTTAGCGTGACAGCTGTACATGGGTCTCCCCAGAGTCTCCCCAGTAACCCCAGGAACCCCCTTCCCTCTGCTAACAATTCATTTTAAAAGCCTATGCAAAGCATCATCCCTGTGTCACTAGGCTGCCTCAGATGTGAACAGTGATGGGCAGGTTCGGCTCTGGGGTCTAGAGAGCAGCCGGTCAGAGCCAAACGCCGCTCTCTGGCCCCACCCCAGGTCGCTGCTTGTTAAGGACATGCTGAAGGCTATGTGGCCCGAATCGTCTAAGCATAAAATTAGCTTCTGTTTCTATTCTGCAAGGGAAAGCAAAGGGCTAAATATACCCCAGGGCATGAGTGGTCAACAAGCCAGATTGAAGACAAACAGCAGGCTGGTGGGAACCTGATTTCCCTAGGGGCCCATGGGTTGGAGACCATGAGTTCTGAAGGCTGCTGCCATTGGACTTACAGTCCTGTTAGGTTGTGGCCCAGACGGTTGGGTGCTTGCCCAGCATGTGTGAGGCCTTCCAGTCCCAGCACCACACACACATGTTATACCAGCACTTGGGAGGAGGAGGAGACAGGAGGATCAGAAGTTCAAGGTCATCCCCGGCCATATAATAAATAGGAGACCAGAGTGGGCTGTGTGAGATCTTGTCTCAGAAAACAAACAAGCCTCCTGCATGTATGACAGGCTGTTCCTTCTGCAGCTGTCTGTGCTCTGTTCACCATGAACACACACACACACACACACACACACACACACACACACACACACACACACCTGATCATGCCTCTGCACATATGCATGTGTGTGTGTGCATGTATGTACACAGCCATGCACACATACCTACGCCCATGCACATAACTGTGAATTCTGTATGTGGTCCTGTCACACCAATGAAACCTCCCTTTTTGAAGCTTCCAGAAGCCCCAGCCTGAGCTAGGACCCCTGCTGCCCAGCTCCCCAGGGGCCCATTTCCTCCACTTGTTGTCATTCCCTGTCTCTGCTTCTGGAGTGTCCTCATCTTCCTTCTCCCAGGCACCTGCAGCGTCTCCCATACAACTCTCAGGTAGCCAGATGCACCAGAAATATTTACTGGGTGGAAGGCGCAGACTTCAAGCTGAGAGAGGATGTTGTCCCAGATATTTTTAGAGCGATCTTTAACAAAGTGGAGAGTTTCAGATGAAGGTGAAAGTTTAACAAGAAAACATCTCCGTGGCATCGCGCTTCCAGCTCCCTGATGAGCTGTGCTCTTAGAACGGTCGGAAAGAATGCAGAGTTGAAAACAGGACCTGTCCATCTAAGTGCCGCCGACTGGGTGATCCTGCTCGGCTACACCACCCACCTCCCGGACTGAAGGGGGGGCAGACTGGAGCCTGGCCCTGGCCTCCTCCATGATCTCCAAATCTACCCTAAACTACAGCTCGGATGCCTTGCTTCCAGGCTCCCTCGGCCACCGAGGGTTCTGGACTCCCAGCTCCCGTGAGCTGGGTCTCTGAGCTGCTTCACTGGAAGAGGGATCTGCTTGTTTGGCTGTTTGGTTTGATTTGGGGTTCTCTGAATGCAGAAGAGAAGGAACGTACAGACTTCTACCTCCTTTCTGGGCAATCCTACACTCTCCATCCATTTCACCGGACATGAACACACTCATTTGAGACTCTACTGTGTGGAGGGCTGAAAGACAATGAAGAGGCCAATTGGAGGGACAGGCCCCCCCCAGTAGCTAGTGGGCATATACAAACACCAGGACCTGGTACCTGCAGAGGTGCTAGGAGGGTCTGCTGACCAAGGTCATAAGGCCAGTGGCTAAGGAAGCCATGCATATCATTCTAAGAAGACATCTTTTGTCCTCTAAGACAATAGGGAGCCAGTGAGGGCAGTATGCTGACCCCAAAGGGCTGACTATATGGACTCATCATTAACTTCTGTTGACTGATGAGGGTGACTGTGATGTGACTGACCATGGCCCAGTGATGCCATCTCTCTCTGCCCCCCTCAGCTCCTAGGAGAGCTGAGGTCAAACCATACTTCATTAAACCTCACAGCATGCTTTGGCTGCTCTGAGCACTGACCTTGCTGGCTTCCTGCAGGGACAGATCTGGTTTTCCGTTTTAGCATAGGGGTGGTGGCTGGAACATCTGGAATGTATTAGAGGTAAGGCCAGGGTGGAGCGCAACCCTGCCTGGTACCTCCTTCACACAGAACCTCCCCAAATCAGAGGTGATAACCTCCCATTCTCTGTCTCCTCTCAGACCTCTCATCAGCCCGGTCCACCCCAGATGCCTGGCATTTGAAGACAGCCATCGCTTGAGCGTCTGCTGCTGCTGATTTTTTACTGTGGCTTAGGAGAGTTTCTTCGGTGCGAGGAAGGAGTGTCTGTTGCTACTACTGTTTTGTTTTTTGTTTTTTTTTTTAATTTATTTTTCTCTCTTTGAGCTGGGTCTTGCCCCTTTCTGCGGCCATGATGGCCCAGTCCAAGGCCAACGGCTCACACTACGCACTGACGGCCATCGGCCTGGGGATGCTGGTCCTCGGGGTGATCATGGCCATGTGGAACCTAGTCCCTGGTTTCAGCGCTGCAGAGAAGCCAACAGCTCAGGGCAACAAGACAGAGGGAGGTGGTGGCATCCTCAAGAGCAAGACTTTCTCAGTGGCGTATGTGCTGGTCGGCGCTGGCGTGATGCTGCTGCTGCTGTCCATCTGTCTGAGCATCCGGGACAAGAGGAAGCTTCGGCAGAATGAGGAACTGGCCCGCATCCAACAGCAGGCTGGAGCTGTGCCTCCCACGCAGGAGGAAGACAGGTGAGACACGCCCGACTGCTCCCCCCAGCCCCGGGCAGGGACACACGCACACAGACTCACTGAGAAAGAACTTTGTTCTACAAGTCTGTATTTCCCCTCTCTTCCAGGAAGGTGCCTCCTACCATCTTACAAATACCTTTGTGCTTACTAGATGCAGGCTTCCCAAATCCTGTGGCTTAGGTGGATTATAAGGTGTCCCACAGAAACTGGTGGGGTCAGTGAGGACCAGGGCTCTAGGTTGCTTGTTTCTCTCTCTGCCCCAGGCGCTTTACGTGATTTGAAAAGGACAAGGCACAATGTCTCACGTGACCCACAATATCACGAGTGTATTTAAGAGATAGATGATAGATGGGGCAATATGTGATGAAAGTTGGCATCTCTCCGAAGATCCGTTTCTGTGGCTGTGATTAAAAGCACTCTGAGGAAAGCAGCTTACGGGAAGAAAGGACTTACTTAGTTCACAATTCCAGGTCACTGTCCATCATTTAGGGGGTGCCAAGGAGGCAGGAGCTTGAAGCAGCTGCAGTGGGTCGCATCACCCCCACTGTCAATAACGGAGAGCAATGAGTCAATGCATGCGGATTTGAATGCAGCTCCATCCTTCCTTTTCATCCAGTGTTGGCCCCCGTCCATGAAGGGCTACCACCCACATTCAGGGTGTATCTGCCCACCTCCATCGACATAACCAAGTTAGCACAAGTGTGTTGCTGGAGATTCTTGTCCCGCCAGGTCCCACTGCCCTTCCCAGCCCCAAATAAGCACACAGATGCTGGATTAATTATAAAACTGTTGGCCGATGGCTAGGGCTTCTTATTGGCTAGCTCTGCCTTAATTATTAACCCATAACTGCTCATCTATGTATTTCTACATGGCCTTGTCTTACCGGAGAACGCCTCCTCCTCCTAACCTCCCGGTCTTTTTGGCGTCCTTTTTGCTGCACCTCTCTGCCTACCTTTCCCAGAATTCTCCTTGTCTCCTAGTCCCTCCTATCTTCCTGCCTCTATGGCCAAACAGTATGTTATTCATCAACCAGTAAAAGAAACATATACAGAAGGACATCCCCCATCACATGTGTGCAGCACAGCACCTGTACCAGGTATTCCTGTCCTTGCTCTGACCAAATACACAGAGCCAGCTTAAGGAAGGAAGGGAGGGTTTATTCTGCCTCTCGGTTTGAGGCTAGAGTCTATCATGGGGGGGGGGGGGGCTGCAGGAGCCTGGGGTGGCTGGCTGGCTATATTACGTGGGAACTCAGGAAGCAGGGAGAGATGAAGGCTGCTTGGTGTTCAGTTCACTTTCTTCTTTCCCCCATTTCGTCCACGCCCAGACCATAAATGGTGTTGCACACATTTAACTTAGGGTGGATCTTCCCTACTCAGTTAAGCCTCTTTGGAAACACCCTGGGCCTCATCCTGCATGTCTTTGGACTTGACCTGACCTGGGGCCACAGGGAATGAAGAAACAACAAATACAAGTAAAGCTGGGACCAGGTGGGTGGTACACTCAAGTGGCGAGGCACCAGCCAGGAAGCTCACCACATTAGGAATTCTCTGCAGGGGAGCAGCCTTAGACTGAAGTCATCTGGGGTGGGGGCTGCAGTCAGTACTTTCTGCTCCTGCTGGTCAACCCTAGAACAGGAAGAAGGCCTTGCCGTTCCCATGAGTCTGGAATATTAGCGTCCTTGACAGGGCCGTGCTCATGTCAACAAAATGCATTGACCCGGGGCTTCACCCACTCCCTACAACCCTCACAGATATCCCAATGGTGTGTCTCCCAGGTGCACCCAAATCTCAATATGAAAATGAAGATGAACCCCTCCCTCCATTGCAAAGGAGCCCTTTTGATGAACACACTAGTCAGAAAATAGACTATAAAAGTTATAAAAGAAAAAAGGTTATAAACAATGATTTCATGGGTGTTCAACCTCATTAATCTGGGATACATACAAAAAGACACTTTGTACTCCAAGCACCCTCTCTCACCTACGTTAGCCATGACAGGCAGCCTCTGGCATCATAGAATTGCAAGGACAGTGTGCTATGGACATGACCGGGCCAGAGAAATGGCTCAGTGGGTAAAGGAGCCTGCTGCCAAGCCTGCCAACCTAAATTTGATCCTTGGAATCCACATGAAAACTGCCTCTGACCTTCATATGTGTGCCATGACACAAGCATATGGGTATTCATGCACAAATAGAAGACAGAGAGGCAGATAGATGAAAAAAAATGAAATAGGAGAACATAGAAACAACCTAATGGTCCATCAGTCAAGTGGCCGGTCTCAGGACACACCCGTCCCTGCAGTTCTCGCAGAATAGCGGTGTCCTTCAATGTGGCACAATTCCCTCAACACTGAGAGTGAAACATCACAGTGCCCGAAGCCTTTGGGAAGGCCTTAGCACATCACACACTGTGGGTGTGGCCAGAGAGGGCCAGGTCAGTCAGGTGGCCACATTGTTTAGTCACATGATTGCTTCTGGGTGGAAAGATTAGGTTTTTGTTTTGTTATAGAGAATGCAGATGGGAGGATTTGCAATGTGTCTGTTTTCTTCCCTTGGATTGTCTGCATAGCAGGAGGGAGGCTGCCTTGTCAGAAATACTGGCCTCATTTCCTTCCTTCCTTCCTTCCTTCCTTCCTTCCTTCCTTCCTTCTTTTCCTTCTTTTCCCCTTGGCTTTTTGAGACACTATGTATCCCTGACTAGCCTGGGCTTTCTTTGTAAAAGAGGAGATATAGTAGGTAATTACCAATACGGAGTCAGGTAGAAATATAAGGGTATTTAATAGGGAAAAGCCTTACTTACAGAGCGGACCAGCCAGCCGGTGGTAGTCTGTACAGCAAGAAGCAAAGAGAAACCGAAACCGAAAACGCAGTCCCCCTACTCACTCTGACCACGCCCTCACAAGCCCTCAGGTACTCCTGTAGCCAGCCCCTAAGAAGGCGTGGCTACAGCTTCCCCTACAAGGAGAGCCTCAAACTCACCGAGATCCAGCTGCCTCTTCCTCCCCAGTACTGGAATGAAACCATACCATGCCTCATTTTCTGGCCTTGAAGATATACATGCAGGCTAGGGGGTGCACCATGGTGGTAGAACACTTGCCTAGCATGGGTGAGGCCTAGGGCCCAGTTCCCACTACAGAAAAAAGAAATA
This sequence comes from Cricetulus griseus, assembly GCF_003668045.3. Lineage (NCBI taxonomy): Eukaryota > Metazoa > Chordata > Mammalia > Rodentia > Cricetidae > Cricetulus > Cricetulus griseus. The sequence goes on from NC_048595.1 coordinate 11,180,527, forward strand.
CACACACACACACACACACACACACACACACACACACACACACACATATATACATACCATGTCACTAGGTGATATCGCCTATGAGGCCAGCACCCATGTGCTGTTCCCTATGGAGCCAAGTGTGATAGCGTAAAGGATGCCTGACATATCTGTAATTAAGAGAAGGAAGCTGGGGCTATGGCTCGGTTGGTAGAGTACTTGGCTAACATTCTGAAGCTCTGGGTTCAAACCCCAGTATCACATAAACTGGTGGTCCACACCTGTAGTCCCAGCACTTTGGAGGCAGAGGCAAGTTCAGAAGTTCAAGGTCATCCTCTACTACACGGGGAGTTCAAAGCTAACGTGGGCCACTTGAGACCTTATCTCCAATCCAAAAGAGAGGGAGAGAGGTCCAGGATAAGGAATCAGGTCATGGATTTACAGAGGTCAGAAAGTCCGCTCATCCTGTCTGCACGCTGGAAGCCAGGGAGGCTTCCCAGAGACTCCATTCAGACTTAACCCAAGAGTCTGAGATCCAAGGGAATGCATGGGGACCATCCCTGGTCCAGGGCATGAGAGAATGTGAGCTGTCCCAGTTCCACAGTGAGTCAGGAAAGAGAATCAGTTACCCACATATCAGTTACCCATAATTCCCCACCCCTGCCACGTGCACAGGTGAGTTCCTTGGAAGAATAATGTGAGAGATGTCAATGCTACGTATGGCCCAGCTGTCCCTTCTCTACTTGGGGACACCCATCTCAGTTAAGAACCACAGTGTAAGCACTGAACCTTTGGCTAAAGGACCCAGCTGGGCATTGGCATAAATATTCTGCCCAGTAAGTTATGAAACAGGAAAGGCGTATGGCCAGGTTTGCACCCAAACAACACCAAGAGTCGTGTCCACTTATCCCCTAAATCTAGGACCAGGTCCCTTGATCTTCATGTTAGTTACCTGACAAAAGCAACTTCAGGAAGGAACGGTTTGTTTGGACTCAGAGTTGAGGGCACAGTCTGTCGTGAGGCGGCTGGTCACATGGCATCCACGGTCAGGAAGCAGAGAGAGATGGGCGCTGGTGCCCAGCTCAGCTTCTCCTTGTTATTCAATTCAGGACCTCAGCCCATGGAATAGTGCCGCCTACATTTAGGATGGGTCTTCCCACCTCAGCTAACCCACTCTGGAAATCCCTTAGGGGCAGGCGTCTCTCTTAGCTGCTTCTAGATCCTGCCTAGTTGACAATCCCATTAACCATCACAACCTTGATGTATTCGTTCCCCCATCTGTAAAATGGGCATAGTAAAAGCCCTTATAGTGCAGTTAGAAGTGAGAACTTGGTTCCTCCAAGCTAAAATATTTACTGATTGCTTCTAGAGCCCGCATATGGTTTGCAGAGTTAGTATGTGCAGACCTGGTCCTCAAGAGCAGCCCCGAGTCCACTTTTCGTGGCCTTTCAGTGACTTGAGTGTGTGCTGACTCTCTGTTTGTCATCCTGCAGCCAGGAGGAGG
>NC_048595.1:11187009-11209509 GCF_003668045.3 Cricetulus griseus
AGGAAAGGGTTTATTGAGCTCACACTTCCACATTTATAGTCCATCGTCAAAGGAAGTCAGGACAGGAACTCAAACAAGACAGAAACCTGGACACAGGACCTGACGCAGAGGCCATGGAGGAGTGCTGCTTACTGCTTTAGTCCCCATGACTTGCCTATCCTGCTTTCTTGTAGAACCCAGGAGCAGCAGCCCAGGGATGACACCACCCACAACAGGCTGGACCCTCCTGCATTGACCACTAATTAAGAAAATGCCCTACGGGCCCGATCTTATGGAGGCATTTTCTTTAGTTGGAGTTTCTTCGTATTAGATGAATCTAGCCTATGTCAAGTTGACATAAAAACAGCCAGCACTCCTGGCATCTACATAGGTTGTCCTCTGACCCGTGTATGCAAGCTGTGGCATGTGCCCTTACCCATGAAGATCACGCACATCCACAATAATAAATGGTTTTTAAAAGATAATGCTGTCAATTAAAACCGTTCACTTCATAAATCAAAATGCCAAAAGCAACCCACAACCATAACCACAAATTTTAAGATTTGATTTTTTATAGTTATTTTCCAAGTTTAACCAAAAAAAAAAAAATCCTAGGGCTTTAAAATGGTTCCATTTGCTGAAAGCAGTAAAAATTGCCCATTAATCTTTTCCTTAAGCCAACAATAGAAAGGTCTCGAGAGGCCAAGTCAGAGCCAGAAATAGGACCAAAGTAGAAGCTGGGGAGGAACGCCAATGGCTACATTCCATAAATATGCTGAAGACAGGCTGTCCCATGGGTCTTTTTTATGGAGACTGGAATACTTAGATATGTACTTTCCTCCTCTAGAGACAGGATCTCATAGATCGCAGGCTGGCCTTGAACTCGCTAAGTAGCTGAGGGTGACCTTGAATTTCTGATCCACCAGCCTCCACCTCATGAGTGCTGGCTGGGGTTACAGACATAGATTGCCACCTTACTTGGCTATGCCATGCCAGGGATCAAACCCAGGTTTTGGTGCCTGCTAGGTGAGCACTCTTCCCATTGAGTCACACCCACCACTGCGGGCAGCAGTGCATTTGTATACACCCTTCATTGAGTAAACATTGAACTAAATGAATACAATCTTATCTCCACTGAGCATTTCACACTGACCTTGTCACATTGAGGGTGGAATGACACCCACGTAAGGGTGTTCACTGAAGGATGGCCAAGGGCATCCTCCGCCTCTACTCAAAAGATGCTAAGAGCACCTTCCAAGCAGGCCGCTATTGTTGGGATCTGAGCTGTCCCCAGAGGTTTAGGGAAAGGCTTTGTCACCGGCCTGTGGGACCATTGGAAGATGGTGGACCCTTTAAAAGGTTTGGATTTAAAATACCTCCCTTAGGCTCATGTTTTAAATGTTGGGTCCTTGGCTTGTGTTATCATTTGAAGGCTGTGGAGCAGGAAGATGGGACCCGGGCGGCACAGGTAGATCACCGGCAGCAGGTCTTCTGAGGACGTGTCCACCATGGTGGCTAATATTGATTGCCCAATAGACAGACTCTAGAGCCATATAGGAGACAAACCTCAGGGCAAATTTGTAAGTAAGTCAGAGTAGGCTAGTTAAGACGAGACGATCCACCCTGAATGTGGGCAGCAGCATCCATTCCATCGGCTAGGATGCCAGAGTGCATAAGAAGAGCAGGCTGAGACCAGCATCCGTCTCCCTGACTGCAGATGCCCTGTGACCAGAAACCTCACGTTCCTGCCGCCACGCCTTCCCCGCCATGATGGACTGCACCCTCAAAACATGAGCCAGAATAAGCCCTTCCATCCTTAAGTTGCCTCTATTTTGGCCACAGCAAGGAGAAAAATAATAAATACAGGGGTGTGGCCCTCACTAGGGATTGAGAACCTGCCCCACCCCCTCTTTGCTTCCTGGCCACCTGAACTTCCTCTACCACATGTCCCCGCATGATGACCTGTGTTAGTTACCACAGGCTCCAAAGCAATGTGGTCAACCAGTCATGGACCAACACCTCTGAAAGGATGAGTCGAAATAAACTTTCCTCCATTTAAGTTGGTTGTCTCAGGCATTTTATCCCAGCAACAGAAAGGTGACCAATACATGTGCCAGTCCAAAAGGTTCCCGGATGTTGCCCAATGTCACCCAAGATGAATATGTCCCTGGATTGAAAACCACATGGAAAAATTAGGGAGGGAAAAATGACTCTAACTGAGTGGTAATTTCCCTGTTTGCCCAATGCAATTTTGATAACAACACTGAGTCACAAGACAGAAAACTCAAAGGAGTGGGTCAAGTGTGAAGAGGACCCTGAAAGCAGGGCCTTGAGCAGGAAGGGCTCCAGAGTTCATCTTGCCCAACTCCCTTGTGCAGGGAAGTAGAGCAGAGATAAGATCTTTGTCTGGAGGCCACAGCACACTGCAAATACCAGCAGTTATAGAAAAATGCTCGGTGCTTTCCACCTGGGAAAACAAAGGACCAGGAAACACCCCCACCCATGGAACCACCAGAGGGGCACCCTGTGAGCATCAGATCTAATTGAGCTTTCCATGGGTGAAGCACATTTACATGGTTGTTCCTGTTTCATTCCTGAGGCTGTGATAAAATACCCTGATAACAAAGCAACTTAGGAGAAAACAGGTTGATTTTAGCTCCCAATTCCAGGTTAGCATCCGTCAACTGAGGGAAGTCAAGGCAGGAACTTCAAACAGTCATCTCACACCCACAGTCAAGAGTGGAGAGAGGCGAATGCATGCATGCTGGCTTGCTTGTGCTTTCCTCCATTTCTCCAATGTCATACAGCTCAACACCCCCACTCCCCCCCACCCCCGCCTAGGGAATGGTGCCGCCCATAGTGGGCTGGGTCTTTCCACATCAGTTAACTTAAGACATCCACCATGAGCTTGCCTGCAGACCAACCCAGTGTACACAATCCCTCATTAAGACTGCTCCCAGGCAATTCTAGGTTGTGCCACAAATTGTATTTTATGATAAACAGTGGAAGAAAGAGTCCTTACAGCAAAGTCCTAGTTAACAGTCAACAAAGGAATAACCATTACAGGAAACTGATGGGTGACTGAATAAGTGTATCATGGAGAGTTACCTACCTTAAAACAAGAGGAAATTCTGATACTTTTTCAACTGTGATAAAACTTGAGGACTTTGTGCCAAGTGAACTCAGACAGACCCAGAGGGCCAGGAGATGGCTCAGTGGGTAAGAGTGCTTGATCTACAAGTATAAGGACCTGGGTTCAAACCCTCATCAGTCATGTAAAAAGCCAGGCATGCTTCACATGCCTGTAACTGCAACACCGGGGTAGTGGAGTCAAGCAATCACCAGAGCTCACTGGCCAGACAGCTTAACCAAAACAGAGTTACCTGTTCAGAGAGAGACACTGTCCCAGGCAATATGGTGGCAAACAATAGAAGAGGCCCACCTGATATTCTATTCTGCCTCTTGCACACGTATGTACATGTAACACACATGTATGCCCCCTGAGACACCCCACACAGATAAATAAATAAAATCTAAAGACAGGCACGGAGACACATGTTCATACAAGGGTTAAACAGGAGCCAAATTCATAGAAACAGAAAGTGAGAGCCTGTGTAGAGCCCGAGAGGAAGGGAAAGAATCCTGTATTGAAGGGGTGTGCTTTCAGTTTTACGATGACAGTTGTCTCTTTTAGCATCCGTCAACTGAGGGAAGTCAAGGCAGGAACTTCAGTCATCTCACACCCACAGTCAAGAGTGGAGAGAGGCGAATGCATGCATGCTGGCTTGCTTGTGCTTACCTCCATTTCTCTAATGTCATACAGCTCAACACCCCCACTATCCCCCACCCCCGCCTAGGGAATGGTGCCGCCCACAGTGGGCTGGGTCTTTCCACATCAGTTAACTTAAGACATTCACCATGGGCTTGCCTACAGACCAACCCAGTGTACACAATCTGAGATTGACCTCACAGCCTACAAAGACACTTAACTCTGGTAAGATGTATGCTTTGGTGGGTAAAGCAGAGGCTAGAGAGATGACTCAGTGGTTAAGAACACTTGCTGTTCTTCCAAAGGACCCAAGTTCAGTTCTCAGCACCCATGTCAAGTGGCTCACAACGACCTGTAATTTCAGCTCCAACGAATCCAACACCCTCCTGCCTCCATGGGCACCTCTAGTAACCTGTACATACTGACACACACACACACATGCACACACAAGAGAGAACACATGTGTGCACATGCTCACATATAATTTAAAAATAACAAAACAAATTCTTAAAATGGATAAAGCATATGTATTGTGTATATTTTGCCCCAATTTAAAATGAAAACAAGGTTATTGAAGGAAAAACCACAGAGTTGATGGAGACTTTACCACAGACAGATCAGTGTGTTATGACTGATCCCACTTACCAACTTTGGCCCCATTAAAAATAGAATAATCAGGTTGGCAAGATGGCTCAGCAGGCAAAGGTGCTTGCTGCCCAGCCTGATGACCTGAGTTTGATCTCTGGAACCTATGTGGTGGCAGGGGAGAACAAACTCCCACAAGTTGTCGTCTGAACTCCACACTCACCCCTGCACACTGCTCTCTGCCCACCCTAACCTACCCCAACACACAACAAATACATAAATAAATGTGAAGGAGAATCTTTTAAGTAGACTAACTAGGGTTGAGGGTGCAGCTCAATGCACAGAGTGCTTGTCTAGCCATGTGAAGCCTGGGGCCTGGGTTCAGTCCCAGCGTCTCATAAACCAGGCAATGTAGTGAGTGTCTGTAATTCTCCACACCCAGGAGGTAGACACAGAAGGACCAGAAGTTCAAGGTTATCCTTGGTTACCTGGTGAGTTTGAGGCTAACCTAGGCTACATGAGGCTATAGAGTGGAGGAAACCCTGAGTGAAAGTGTAGGGAGCAGATGAGTGTGTGTTGTTGATACAATCTCCGCCATGTTAAAGACCCCCTGCCAAGCCTTAGACCCACAGGAATAGCAAAGCCTTCCCCCGGTGAAGCCCAGGGGATAGCAAAGCCTTCCTGGGGTCCTAGTATGGATGTTACAAATGGCTGACTTTCGGCTGAACCCAGAGTGAACAGAAACTCAACTTCCCACAGCTTCCTCCTGTGGGAAGTTTACAGCCCTAGACTGGTCCCTTGCAGGGTCCTCCTACTGGGACTAGCTAAAGCAGCCCCCTATTCATCTGTATGAAAAATCTGCCCCTCCGTTCAGATGAGTACAGTAAACACTCTGAGTTTCTGTTCTGCTGGTGGCGTAACTCCCACCCCACCCAGCCCCAGCTTTCCTATGCATGTGTCTGTGTGTTTGCAATTTCTTCATTCCCTTGTCACAACTGTCAGCCTGTCCCTATCACTTGAGACCTGGTTATTGGAAGGAGATTACCATACACGGGAGAGGGGTGAGGTAAGTTAAATGTTTTAGGGAGAAATCACTTACATGAGAAACTGATAACCCAGGGTTCCATGCGTTCAGTCTCAGCTGCCTTCCGAGATCCGACTGGAACCCTGAGAGGCCAGAGACTCTTCTCCTCAGGCCTATATCCCACACGCCCCGTACACACCTGTGGCTACACCCAAACAGGCGTGGTCAGCGCCACAGGTACATAGTAAGATCTCTCCCTACAATTCCCCTTTTAGTCTAAAGAAAAGATTTAGACTTCATACAATTCTATATACAAAGATGGCAAAGACTAAGTATTCACTAAGGGAAGGAAAAGTACAAATATACACCGTCAAGAGCTAAAGCCAATAAAACAACAAGAGCAAAAGGCAAGAACTACATATCCAGTCCTAGGGTAAAAGCCTAACAGAGACGACTATAGAGCTGTACTAAGCTGGAAAGTTTAAGTCTTTTTTAAAAAAATTGTTTATTTTATGTATATGGGTGCTTTGCTTTCATCACCATAAGAGGGCACCAAATCTCATTACAGATGGTTGTGAGCCACCAAGTGGTTGCTGGGAATTGAACTCAAGACCTCTGGAAGAGCAGCCAGTCAGTGCTCTTAACTGCTGAGTCATTTCTCCAGCCCAAGTTTAAGTCTTGTACCTAATATTTCTATCTAGGGAGAGAGAACAATAATTGTGACAGTCTAATCTTCAACCTCATCAAGACCTGAGAAGGAAGATAACAATACTAAGGTAGGCAGCAAGTGCAGGCGAGCAACTTTCAAAGGTGCAGTGAAGACAGAAACAGCAGGCTACCTGGACAGTCACCCAAAGTCTCACAGTAGCGTAGGGGCAACCAGCTTTGGCAGCTGAGATTGGACCCTGGGTTATCGGTTTCTCATGTAAGTGATTTTTCCCTAATAAGTTTAACCTACCTCACCCCTATCCTGTGTATGCTAATCTTCTTCCAATATCTGGTGTCAGAAGTGGGGTATTCACAGGACGTGGGGAAGTAAGTTCACCCAACCTCCCTGCCGGTCCCCCCTCCCGCCCCCATTTGAGCTTCTGGGCAAGGCGAGCACTAACATTGCCACAGCCACTGCTGGCCTCACACTAATCCAACTTACATATTTTAAAAATGTTTTGACTTCAAAATTTAAGTCTAAGGACAGGCTGCTTGGGAATAGAGTTTTGCATTTGTTTCCACAGAAAATGTAAAGCTATGGATTCCTTCCAGACTCAAATTTCCAAATATTGTTTACAAATTTTTGTTTTCATTTAAATGGGGTTGGTTATAAAATGGTTAATGATCACTAACAATCTCTTTTTAAAGATAAAGGGGAATTATAGTATAGAAATGAATGCTTTGTCTTGGAATGGATTTTTATTTATTGATACAAATTTAAGATAAATTCTATTATATGTATATTTCCCCTCTTATTTAGGTATTGTGTTTATACAGTTCTTTAAAAATGTAATGTATAATTAACTACAGATTATGGATAGTTACCTATAATATTCAAAACTTATAGTTAGGTTAGTTAGGTTTTCTAGATATACAGAGATGTATTTTCAATGGCTAGTCTTCAAACCTTTCAAAAACCTTCAGAATATGGCATTTAAAATGGTTTAGGGTTTTTCATGACAGTGAGATACAACTGCTCCTGGCACACCAATTACATCAGAAAGGAATATGGGCAATATAGTGATACTAGCCATTTGGGCAAGATACCACTCTTGCCTGAACTGTTTGACTGTTGGCTATATAAACTGGACATACAGGAACCACAGGAAAGTGATTGCTAAACTTGCAAAACAAGATGAACAGTTCTAAAGGGTTCCTGCTCCATGGAAAAGTGTGCCAGCAATTCTGCAGGACACAGAGAAAAAATGACTGACAAACTGCCAATACAGGCAGACAGTTTAAAATTTCCTACTTTACTGAGGAGTCTGCCAGACACACTGTGGCCTATGGGCTGAAGATGGATGCCCCAACATTACAGAAGAACTTTGGGTGACTGTCTAGGCAGCAAGATGTCCCTGTCAGTTCTATAGTGTACGTATTATCCTTCTGTGGTCTTTTATGGAGTTGAAGACAGACAGTCTGGTTACAGTTTTCCTTAGTTATGATAAAAGATAAGCTATATATAAGACTTTATACTCACAAAGATAGGATAGATGATAGAATATATTTTCTTTAAATCTAAATGCTAATGAACTAAATATTGTAACTATACTTCTTACTTGATAACTGTTTGTTATATATAATTTGACTGTGTTAAAATTAAAACCTTCCAAGCCAGATGTTGGTGGCACATGCCTTTAATCCCAGTACTCAGGAGGTAGAGGCAGGTGGATCTCTGTGAGTTCGAGACCAGCCTGGTCTGTAAGAGCTAATTCCAGGACAGCCTCCAAAGCCACAAAGAAACCCTGTCTTGAAAAACCAAAAATAAATAAATAAATAAATAAATAAATAAATAAATTAAAACCTTTCTGTTTATTTACACAGAAGAGATGATGAGGGAAGTCCTTCTGTATATATGTCTCTCTTATTGGTTAATGAATAAAACACTGTTGGCCAATAGAGATGCAAGATAGGCAGGACTAGGCGAGAAGGAGGGTTCTGGGAAATGTAGTAGAGTGTCACCATGTGATCCCAGGAGGAGAAGACGCAGGAGTTTGGCATTCTCGGTAAGATAAACCTTGAGAAATATATATATATAATATATATATATATATATATATATATAGTTATGGGTTAATACTTAAGACACAGTTAGCCAATAGAGGTCCTAGATATTGGCCAACAGTGTTGTAACAGAGTCTCTGTGCGTTATTTTTGGGACTGAAGCAGTGGCGGGACACAGGCGGGAATCCGGCAACACCTTATGTCAAGTAATAATAATATAATAGTAAAGGCAATTTCAGGATGCAAGACGGCATAATGCACAGCTCCTTCATATACGAACAACAAAAGGTTGAGAGAGAAGTCAAACAATGATCCCACCGGGCAGTGGTGGTGCACGCCTTTAATCCCAGCACTTGGGAGGCAGAGGCAGGCAGATTTCTGTGAGTCTGAGACCAGCCTGGTCTCCAAGAGCTAGTTCCAGGCCATGTTTCAAAGCTACACGGGGAAACCCTGTCTCAAAAATACCAAAAAAAGAAAAAGAAAAGAAAAAGAAAATGATCCCATTTGCAAGAGCAGGGAAGCAGCTGGAACTCACTGGTCTCCAGTCTAGCCCTCAGGGAACTCCAGATTCAGGGAGAGACCCCATCTCAAAGGAATAAGGCAGAAGGGGATTAAAGAGGACACCTGAATATTCTCTGACCTGTGCACCCACACACACACACACAAATTTTAAAAATCCATAAATCCAGATTTTCAAAGTAAATGAAAGGTTTGCTCACATTGACCTTTGTGTAGACACCAAAGTGTTACAGACCTTCCTTAGGGGCTGTCTCCTTCACCACGCCCAGATCTTTACACAGTTGCTGAGGACTCAAACTCAGGTCCTCGTGATCTTTCCAGTCTCAGCACAGACACTTCATCTCTTTGTGGCAAGGAAGATTCCATCTCTAATCGTATGGATGTCATATGACTCAACCAGAGAAACCGAGAAGTAGTTGGCAGAGAAAACTCACTGTTCCCTTTGGGGTTGAAAGCTGAGAGGATGCAAGGCTGGAGCTGTGGCTGCCCTGCTATGACCACTCTTCAGAATGTCCATCTGTGGTCGGAAGCATTGCTGAGAGCTAGAGAGAAGTAGGACCTTGTCTTTAGTTTGGGTTTCTATTGCTGTGACGACACACTATGACCCAAAAGCAAGTTGTGGAGGAAAGGCCTTATTCAGCTTATGCACCTACATCACAGTTCATCATTGAAGGAAGTCAGGACAGGAACTCAAACAGGGCAGGATCCTGGAGGCAGGAGCTGATGCAGAGGCTGTGGAGCAGAGCTGCTCACTGGTTTGTTCATCACGCTTCCTTACAGAACCCAGGACCACCAGCCTAGGGATAGCACCATCCACCATGCACGGGGCCCTCCATCAATCACTAATTAAGAAAAATCCCCTATAGTCGGATCTTATGGAGGTGTTTTCCCAATCGAGGTTCCCTCCTTCCAGATAACTCTAGTTCGTGTGTCAAGTTGACATAAGACTAGCCAGCACAGACCTGGTGGCATCTGTTTATGTCGACCAGTCTACTCTCATGCTGGCCCGGTTCAGGCTGATGGTGGGTTCCTGCAAGCTGCAGGAAGTTTTCAGATCAGTATGAAATCCAGCAAATGAGAGCTGACCAGGGGCTATCTTGGTCTCAGGCTCAGTACCTGTCTAACGGTGCCTGCCAACACACAGCCTGTGTCCCTCAGCCCCTTCCCCCATCTCCCCATCCTCTTCTTTTCCAAATCCTGAAAGCCTGTCAGTTCTTCAAGACTCGGGTCAAGTGCTCCCCTTCTGACCCCTCAGACTGTTCCTCAGGCAGAAGACTGTCCCTGCCTGTGTTCCCAGCTTCCCCTCACTGTTAGAGAACACCCGCGATGATAAATGTACAAAGAAAGAAAGGTCTGTTTGGGCTCATGGTGTTGCAGGTGTCAAACCATGTTATGTGGCAGAGTGGCAAAGCCAGTTTTCACAGCTTATGGTGCCTGAAGGAGAAGAATGGGGGGAAAGGGAGGGAGGGAGGGAGGGAGAGAGGGAGGGAGGGAGGGAGGGGTTACCTTCCAAGAGCATGCTCTCAATGCCCCTCCTCCTCTCACTTCTGAAAGCTCCCACCACGCCAGTAGCACCATGAGCTGGAGATCAAGCCTTCAGCACGTGAGTGTTGGAGTCATTTAAGAACAAGGCCATAGCCCCCCTTCTCTACCTCAGCTTCTTCTGAGTCCCACAGAGCAATCAATGCCTTCTCTGGATCCCAGCGACCTGTGTACATTCCTGTCTCTCAGCTCTTGACTGCTCTAAATTCAGACCTGGGTTAAAGGGGACAATCTTTGAGGCTTAAATTTCCGAACAACAATCCGTTCCCAGGAGAGATGAGAAGACGGGGGTAACAGATGAGGGTGGACGAGGGCTTGGAAAGAAAAGGGCAATTGTCCCAGACAGAGAGTCTGTGCTTGTGTGGGGAGAAGGCCGGATATCAACAGTCTAAATGGAATGATTCAGAGGAAACCTGAGGAGAAGAAAAAAGGACCAGAGAGGCCCAAGCCAACCTGATCAGGAAAGGAAGGAAAAGTTAGAGCCAGGAATGACCCAAAACAGCCCCTTATGCCCCACATCAGCACCTCTGAGATGACTGAGGCATGCTGGGAACATCCTGTGAAATCCTCAAGGAAATCCTTGAGATGAGGTCATCTCAAGCCAATGACTGGAGGAAGCTTTCTCACATGGTGGGGCTCTGCCCCTGACAGACACACCTACCCACCAAGGCCTAACAGAGACAAGAGCGTCTCCATGACATGTGCCTCAGAGAGTCATTGTGGGTCCAAGTGGACAGTCAGGTGTCAGTGTCACTTATGAGTCAGGTGTCACTTACGAGTCACTGTGAGTGAGTTATCTGTTCTCACTCCTTAATCTCCCTGGGCATACAGTCCCCATGCCTCCTCCCCTGGCCTGGGATCCACAGCTTCTGTGAATGACACAGCAGCTAAAGCTAACCATCACCAGTCGTTGAAGAAGCCAGCAGAAGCTCCAGCCTCGGGCTTGGGAGATGGCTCAATTGGTAAAGGAGCCCGATGTCAAGCCTGAGGACCCCGAGTTCAATCCCAGGGTCCCCTGTAGTGGGAGGAGAGAACTGACTCCCTTGGATTGCCCTCTGACCTTCACAGCCATGTGCTGTGGCACACATGCCATCGCCCTCTCCGCAAATAGATAAGATGTTTAAAAATAGCAGAACTGTTATTACAAACAACAAAAAGCTCTGGGCTCTCCAAAAGTGTGCACCCCAGATTGGGGCATCATTCTCCCCATCTCAGTGGCTCCCACTCTCTCCAGGGCCCATGTCTCAGTCTACTTATACCTAACCTTACTCACTCACATGAAAAATACACACCAGATGCTGCTCTGAGAACCCAGGATTTTGAGCAAACAGAAAGACCTTGGCATGGTTTGTCATCTAGTTCCACACAATTTTCGTGTCAGCATGGTGGCCTAGGAATTTGGTGATCCTGATCTGGGGTCAGGTTTAGAATCTACTGCCCACTGGAGCCCAAATATGATGGTTAATGCTGATTGTTGACTTTGGCTTTGCTGCCAGCGGACTTCTAGACTGAGTTACAGAACCGGTAACTTCCTTTGAGCCAACCATAAGCCTCCCACCTCTCCTCGCTGGAGCTGAAGCCAATATTCACCTCCTTCTGGAACGCAAGAGCAGAAACATCTGGAGGTCTCCAGGGAGGGGATAATGGCAGCTAGGAGAAGGTGGCAGGAGAGGAATGAAATTTCTGTGGGAACTGAAGCTGCAGGAGAAAAGTTGGACTCCCAGAATACAGTGGTTGGAACGGGGGACAGACCTGAGGAGACCCTTTTTAGCTTGTGACCCTTTTCCCTATACTTTGTCTCTGCCTGGGTCTTTGGGACAGACAGGAGCTCAATCTGCCCAGAAGGCAGGAAAGGAGGTAGCAAGCAGGTGTCACTCTTTCGGTTGTGACAGAAGTCAGTCAGTCATGGTGCCTAAGAGTAGATACTTCCCCAGCTGTGCTCATCTACAGATGCTCCTTGCATTACAGGAGGTTATGGTTACGGCCCAATATGCTTGTCATAAATTGAAATAGTGAATTTCAGGAGATAGTTCAGTAAAGTGCTGAGCAAGCATAGGGTCATGATCTTGTAATCTCAGGTTGTAAGCATGGTGACAGGTGCTTGTAAAACAGATACTGGAAAGTATAGACAGGCCCCTAGGGCTTACTAACTAGTTAGCCTAGTTTACCATGAACTCCAGGACAGTGAGAGACCCTGTCTCTTATTTAGGGTGTCCATTGCTGTGAGGAGACACCGTGACCACAGAAACTCTTGTAAAGGAAACATTTAGTTGACATGGCTCGCTCACAGTTCACAGGTTCAGTCCATTATCATCATGGCGGGATATGGAGGCGTGCAGGCAGACATGGTGCTGGAGAAGTAGCTGAGAGTGTTACATCTTGCAGGCAACAGGAAGTGGTCTAAGTGTCTTGGGGGTACCTTGAGCATATGAGACCTCAAAGCCCTCCATAGTGACACACTTTTTCCAAAAAGACCATACCTGCACCAACAAAGCCACACCTCCTTATAATGCCACTCCCTATGAGCCTATGGAGGCCAATTACATTCAAACTACTTGCCTCAAAAAAAAAAAAAATACAGACCTTGAGAAATGACAGCCAAGGTTGTGTTCTGGTTCCCACATGTACAGACATCCACAGGAACACCTGCATGCGAGCATGCGCAGACACACACACAGAGAGAGAGAGAGAGAGACAGAGACAGAGACAGAGACAGAGACAGAGACAGAGAGAGCAAGTACAGTACAGCCCATAGAACAGAACAGGCTACTTCCCTCAATGAGTGTGTGACAGACAGTTGTAGCCAAGGGCTGCTGCTAAGCATGAGACAGGATCATATTCCATATAATGTCTCTAGTTCAGGAAAGATCAAAATGCAAAATATGACTCCTACTAAATGCATAACTCTGTCAGGCCAATATGAAACATAAGTCAGGCTACAGATCCTGCCCAGCTGTCTCATGGGTGAGGTCGTGGGCCCATTCTGTGTCTTCAAGTATCATGTTTCTGTCAGAAGGACAGTGATTTCCCAGGGATTATGAGTGTCATTGACACTTCCAGTACCTTGCTGCAGCAGTCACTCCTCTGAGTGTTTTTGTGTGTTCCCTGCTGTTGTAATTTAAGGAAAGACACCAAGCGACAGGGTTCAAACAGAGGGTTTTTTTTTTTATTTGTTTGTTTGTTTTAGATTAGGGAAAAGGATCATAAAAAGGGAAAGGGAAGGGGGAAGACCGGCCTCCAGGGACAGGAGCAGCAGGAGAGAGGAGAGAGGGAAGAGGGGGAGAGAGGGAGGGGGGAGAGAGGGGAACAGACAGAGAGAGGGAGAGAAAGAGAGAGAAGAGGCCCTTTTAAAAGGGAACAAGGTGAATATGCACAGGTGGTGCTCTTAGTGGCTGCAGCTGAGTATCCTGTCAGGAGCACTGTGAGGGGAACTGCCCAGGGTCAACCCCAAGGACAGGCCAGTGCAGATGCCTGAATACTAACACCTGCTTCTGCCCCCAAGTCACCCAGAACTCAATCAAACAGTTTGATTATAGAAAACAAAACCGGATATTTTCTTCAAAGGCAGTATTTGCAATACCTGGATGTGCTGGCTAGTCTTCATTCAACTGGACGCACAAAGTAAAGTCAAGAGAGAGGAAAGAGCCTCCATTGAGAAAGTGCCTCCATAAGATCCGGCTGTAAGGCATTTTCAAAATTAGAGGCCAATATAGGAGGGCCCAGCCCATGGTGGGTGGTGTCAGCCATCCTGGGGCTGGTGGTCCTGGGTTCTATAAGAAAGCAGGCTGAGCAAGCCATGAATAGAAGCCAGTAAGCACCACTCCTCCACAGCCTCCACCCGCAGCTCCTGCTTCCAGGTTCCTGACCTGTTTGAGTTCCTGTCTTGACTTCCTTCGGTGATGAACAGCCATGTGGAAGTGTAAGTTGAGTAAACCCTTTCCTGCCCAACTTGCTTTTAGTCATGGTGTTTCGTAGAAGCAACAGAAACCTAATTGAGACCCCGGCCGTTGCTTAAGGG
Organism: Cricetulus griseus; assembly: GCF_003668045.3. Classification (NCBI taxonomy): domain Eukaryota; kingdom Metazoa; phylum Chordata; class Mammalia; order Rodentia; family Cricetidae; genus Cricetulus; species Cricetulus griseus. Next base: position 11,201,158 of record NC_048595.1, read on the forward strand.
GAAGGCCTTCACTCCACCCAGGAAGCACCATTAAAAAACCCTACGCAGCCACTGTGGTTTTTGATCTTCCCCAAGATCAACACGGACTGCATGGGATCAGGTTGGAGAATTTCGTGCCTGTCAGGGGGAAAGATTGATATGACTTGGGCACTTTCTATTCAGACCCTGAAAATCAATTCAACTGGGAGCTTAGAATTTGCTCATCCAGGACAGGCTGGCAACCACACAGCATACAGAAAGTTGACCCTGGGCAGTTCCCCCTCACAGTGCTCCTGGGTTTCACTGAGTCCAGTATTATGAGCAGGCCTCTATGGGTGGTGTTTGCTTCCATATGCACGTAGAGGTCAGTCTTCCCAAGACATCTCTGGTCCTGTGCTCCCTGGGAAGGTCAGTCAGGCTAATGTGTATCCGGCCAATGCATGGAGAGACAAACTAAGAATGGAGAAGTGGCCCTTGACACGGGGAAGCAGGGGTGAGGGTGGGAGGGCTGTGCGGTCGCTGGTTAGCGATCTGGTTAGCTCGCTTCACACCAAAAGCCATCCTCATCCCACAGAGGGTGTGTCTGGATAAGACTGGGTGCTGACCCCCAAGATTCTCCAACCTCTCTGCCCACCTATCACTACCCCCTCCACAGAGGGGATAAAACAAACCCTCTGAGCTCCGTCACTCTTTTATAAAAGCTTGTGAAGTCTCTGAGCATCAGTTTCTCCATCTGTGAAATGAGGTTTTCGTTCTCGGGCTGCCTGGAATACAGAGTCAGACCCCCACCCTGCGCGCGCGCGCGCGGGGGCACACACACAAACCACACACCAAGTGGGTACTCAGAGCGCAGCCACGCCCCCGCAAAGACCACGCCCCTCACCTGCTGACCCAGCCTCCGCGTTGTCATGGCAACACGCGTACACAGGCGGGCGCGCGGGGTGCTGGCGGAGCTGGAGACTGGGCAGAGTGCGGCAGGCCGCCTCGCCCGGGAGCTGTCAAGCGGCTCCCAGCCCGCGAGGCTCTAGGAGGACAGAACACTAGCTTCCTCCTCCTGCCAGGTGAGTGCGATTCCAAGGAGGACTGGCAAAGAGCAGTGGTGATGGGAGGAGGCGTGTCCCCGCCCCCAAGCTCTCCAATCCAGGCGACACCTTCCTCTTTAAGTGCAGTCACACCCTGTCACCAGAGGCATCCTGATGGGACCTTAGGCCACTAAGATGTCCACCTGGTGCAGCTGGGATTAGGAAGGGAGCTCTCTGCCTTAGCGGGCCATCCACCAGCCGTCAGAGAGACCCCCTCGCCTGACCTCACATGCTCAGCTATAACTCGGAGGAAAGAAAGTACACAGCTGTCTCCCAGGCTAAGTAGCCCTCGAAGAGTGTTCACTCCATGGCCCATCTGTAACCCATCTCAGACCCACGTGTGATGGAAACGTTTTGGCTTTTGGGAGGGTATCAAGAGAGAGCCAATCCACAGTTCGGCATGTTCAAAGCGACCACAGTTATTTTTCAGGCAGGTGACGGACTGCTTAGGGCCAGACTAAGATGTGGAAACACTTCTAAATTTCTGTCTAGGATTGACACTGAAGTGGGGGTGAAAGGTAGAGCCCTCTGCAGCTAGAGGCCGAACACCTCTATCTGCCTGGTACCACAGCTCTGGGCACTGGAGATTTAGTAGTGACCAAAACTGTCAGGATGGCAGAGGGCCCCAAGATTTCACTCTACAAGCAAGCTAACGAGGGAGGGCAGCTAACAAGTGAAGGAAGGCAGGCAGAAGGCAGGAGACTCCCAGCCCAGAGATTCCCACCCCTTGCGTCATCTGTCCTGCAGCCACTCCGGATTCCCTCATGCAGGTGGGTGTGGTGGTAGGTGTCTGTGAACACAGCTCCCAGAAGGTGAAGGCAAAGAGTCAGGAGTTCAAGGAAAGCAGAGACCCAAGTGTCCTCACCATCACAGCTAGAGGGTTGTTGTTTCTATCTGTAGTTTCAAGCTCTACTTTCCAGAAGTTTCTTATTTGAAAAGAAAATGGGGACTGTTGCTCTTACACCTGGCATTGAGATGTGTCCCAGGCACCTGGATGGAGCCCAGTTAGAATTCAAACAGAAAGATGCATTATCACCAATGTTTTAGCAGTGTTCAATGTTTTTAAACCATGCAGAACTTATTTTTGGAATGCATTGTGACACAGAAATACAAATGGATGCATAGGTGGGAAAGAGAACACAGCAAGCTGGGCATGGGATACACCCTGTAATCCTAGAGCCTGGGAGGTAGAGATGGGGAAATGAGTTCAAAGTCATTCTCAGCTATACAGTGAGTTTCAGACCAGCCTGAGCTACCTGGAGAACCTGTCTCAAACCCAAACCTAATAATGATAATAACAATAATAGCAAACTATTGATTACAGAATCTGGGAGGCACACTCATAGGAGTTCAATTTCTACTTTCTTTTCTTTCTTTTAATATGTCTTGGGGTTTTGCCTGCAATCTTTCTGTCCAGTTGTGTCTACTCAGTGTCCATGAAGGTCTGAAGAGGGATTGGATCCCCTGAAGCTGAGGTTATGAATGGTCATGAGCCACCGAGTAGATGCTGGGACAATCAAACCTGAGTCCTTTACAAACTGGAGAAGCCTCTTGCTGAGGTTCTCTTATCCCACCAGGTCCTGCCACCCTGCTTCAGCCCCAAATAAGCACACAGAGACATATATTAATTTATTTATAAACTGTTGACCAATGATTTGGGCTTCTTATTGGCTAGCTCTCTCTTAATTATTAACCCATTTCTGTTAATCTAAGTATTTCCATGTGGTCTTATCTTACCAGAGAAGGGTCCAGACCTGTCACTCCTTCCTCCTCTACATGGTATCCTCTTCTGTTTCTCTCTGCCTACCTTTCCCAGAATTCTCCAGCCTTGTCCAGCCTATCTTCCTGCCTCTATTGGCCAAACAGTGTTGTATTCATCAACCAATAATAGAAACATATATACAGAAGAACATGCCCCATCAGAAGCCAGTGCTTTTAGCCTCTGAGCCATCTTTCTGGCTTCTTTTGATTTTCTTTTGATGTACTCTAGTCCACTCTCAAACGTGAAATCCTTCTGTCTCAGCTTCCATAGTGCTGGGTTACAAGCATGTGCCCCCACACCCAGCTCACTGTCTGCTTCAAAGATCTCTGTATATTTGATATTTCCATAATAAAAACACTGGGGGGAAACTGTGCACAGTTCTGATCACACAGAATCTTGCATCTTCCTACTTTATCTTTAGAAATCAGTCCTTGGATCAGTGTGATGGCTCAGCAGGTAAAAGTACTTGCAGAGCAAGCCCAAGGGCCTGAGTTTGAGTCCCATCACTCACGCACAGAAGGAGGGAGCTGACTTCTGCAAGTTGTCCTATAATCTTCATATGCTTACTGAGGTGTGTGGACACCTGCACAAAAATACACTCTGTGTGCACACACACGGGGTGTTTTAAAATTAAAAAGAAACGGGGGGGGGGATTGACATATGAAGCAAGCTTGTTCCTAATTTGAACTAATAAAAGAATAAAATAAAAAAGAAACACCCCCTTTCCTAATTCAGTATAGTAATTTACAAAGAGTATCAGTTGTTGCTTGCTTTTTCAGTGGCCAACTCTTGGTGCTTTAAACTCAGTGGAAGCGTGTATGGGTCTCTGAACTGGAGTTTGAGAAGCCCAAGTTAGCATCAATGATAGCAGAGTTTGTTGTGTAGCAGGCAGCCTAGGAGAGAGTACCTCAGCCACAGTGCCTGCACTAGTAAGTGCCAGGTCCTAACTAATCCACATGAGCAGCCATGGATAACTAGGTGGGCAGCCACCATCCATGGCATTCAGGTTGCGCTTGGCTTATTTAGAGCTTTGTTTTTTCTTCTCCCAGTTAAGAAATACCATCTGGGTCCTGGAGAGATGGCTCAGTGGTTAAGAGTTCTTACTGAACTGCTCTTGCAGAGAAACCAGGTCCAGTTCCAGCACCCACATGGCAGATCACAACCACTTGGCTTTTTTTATATATTGGTTTATTTTATGTATATTTTATGTATATGTATATGTATATGCCCTATATGCATGTATGTCTTTGTGCCAGAAGACAGCTTCAGATCCTATTACAGATGGTTGTGAGCCACCTTGTGGTTGCTGGGAATTGAATTCGGGACCTCTGGAAGAGCAGCCGGTGCTCTTAACCTCTGAGCCATCTCTCCAGTCCCCTCCCCAAAGGATCTGGTACCCTCTTCAACTTCTACATGTTTCTACATGCACTTGGTGCACAGACATTTGCTCGAGCACACACACACATTCACATAAGGTAAATAATTTTTTAAAATACCTTGAATTAGATTATCAGATTTCAATTCTTCTCTGCTAGTGATCACTATTATGAGAGATGAACTTCAAAAGGCATAACCTTGTCACCATCTGGTCACTCCCTGTCACTACAGACCTCTCCCTCAGGACACGATGACCCTATGTTGACCACATTATCCCGGTCTGACTTACGTGTTTCCCTAACCAAAGCCTTTTGGAACCCTTCTGCAGGGAGATCAGAGAGAATGAAAGCTTATTTGAAGAGTGCAGATGGCTTTTTTGTCCTAAATAAAAGCACCACGATCGGCAAGCATGTGGATTCTGACCTCGTCTTACAGGTGAGAACACAGCCCACCCCTGCCCCATGATACTCCAGGGCTCCTTAGTGTAGATGCAAGGCTCTCAAAGCCCAAAGGCTGCATCTGGCAAGCAGCCACCTCAATCCTCGTGCTGCCAAAAGTCCATCATCATGTGCAGTAATCTCCCAGGTGGAGGAGGGAAGCTGAGAGTCACCTGGGGGTGATGGGCCTCCCGCCTGTGGCTGTACACATCCTCACGTGTCTCAAGTTGTCCCCTGTCCAGAAGCAGCCTTCTGGGTGAGTTTGGAAGGTGTGCACAGGGCAGGTGTATTGAACTGTCCTCCCCAGCCCTGTGCCAGGGGAGCCCTCTCTCTATCCAAAGCAACCCCCGCCCCCAACAGATCTTTCCCTTTCCATAGCCTGCCCTCTAGGGGACTCTGGAGTACAGGAAACTCTGAGGTGAACCCTTGGGCTTAGTGGGCAGCCCTCCTTTGACTTCGCTTCATTCGCTAATGAGCTGTGGTTTGATCCAATGCCTCAATTCACTAACAGCCAAGGAAGCTGAAGAAGTGAATAATAAAAACAGACATTCAGAGCCTCTTTAAATATTCAAGCAGGTTAAAATATGTATGGAAGAGCAGAGAGGCAGGGATGGAGCCCCCTCCAGCAGGAAAGCAGGGCAAGCAGGGGATGGAGCCCCACCCCCCAGGAGGAGACCAGGGCTATCTGCACCATCACAGACCTGGATCCCACTCCAGAGTTATAGCGGCCCCTCCCACCACCCAGAGCCCCGAAGCCAGCACTCATCTTCTCCATATTGATAAATCTGTTGTTTGGACAAGGTTACATCAATAACATCACTTGGGTGTGTGACCTTTTGAGGTAGGCTTTTGTTTTGGTTTGGTTTCCCTTTTCACTTAGGCTTGGGGATGTATTTAGATTGCTATCTTGTTTCTTTTTTATTGCTGGGTAGTATTCAGTAGTATGGACAAACTCCCATCCATTTAACCATTCATGTACCTGTTGAGATTATCTCTAGTTGGGGGTCGTTACAGAAAACTGCTCATTTCTGGTTGCTGTCTATTGCTGTGATAAACACCATGACCAAAAGCAACTTGAGGAAAGGATTTATTTGGCTTGCATGTTCTGATAGCAATTCAGCCATGAGGGATGCCAACTCAGGAACTCAAGGCAGGGGCTGAAGCAGAGGTCACAGAGGAACGTGGCTTCCTGGCTTGCTCAGTTAGCTTTCTTAAACACCCCCAGGACCACCTGCCCAGGGGTGGCACCATCCTCAATGTGCTGACCCCTCCCACATCAACTGTCAACCAAGAGATGCCTCCCAGGCTTGCCCAAAGGCCAGTCTGATGGAGGCATTTCCTTAATTGAGGCTTCTCTTACAAAACGGTTCCAGATTGCACCAAATTTACAAAACTTCCAACCAGTTTCTGAGGGGTCATGAATGCCTGGGGATGTGATGACAGGGTCACATAGCGATGTTTGTTTGGTACCTAGAGACACACTTGTCCAAAGCTGCTGTGCAGTTTCCATCTCCATCAGCAATGTAGGGGGAGATGGTTTCGCACCCCACTTCAGCAGTGAGTGCTCTCCCAGGTTAGCTATAGCGTTTCTAGAAAGTTCGCCTAGTCGTAGAACAAATGTGACCAATTTAAAAATAGCCTTCCCATCCTCGGGGTCAGTTCTTTTACACTTATATCTCCAGGGCCAGCTCTGCTGTGTCCCCAGCCCGGGTGTAGGGGCCACCCTCCTGAGTGCTGCAGCTGATGAGGCCAGCTCTCCCAGTGGCAAGCACTTTTACCTGCTGGGCCATTTCACTGCCCTGGGGATCTCTCTTTTTTTTTTGGACCCGACTATAAGGCACAGGCTTGGAGGACAGACAGATCTGGGCCTGGACTTCTTTCAGCCATTTCCTGGCTGTGTGGCTTTAAGCTTATGTTCCCCATTGTAAACTATGTACCTCTCTGGGTTCTTGTGATGCTGAACAAGAAAAGGCATCCAAACGCCTGGCACACAACGCTAAGTAAATAACACCGTGATCATTGTTATGGTCTCATAGACTGAGGATGAGAGAGGTTCTCAGGAGTTTGGGGGGGGTGGGCACCTATGGAGACTGAAAGCTGTTTGGAAAAGGGAACTAATGAGAATCATTATTATACAGGGAGAAATGGAGTGGCATTTGATATAAAAATAATTGTCCACCTACTGTCCTTGGCCTTGTTCAAATGGAAGTCATCCAGGGTTAAGAGAGCATGCCACTAATACAGAACCCAGCCCACATGAGACTCACAACTGCCTGTAACTCCAGTTCCAGGGGCTTCAACACCCAGCAAGTACACACACACACACACACACACACACACACACACACACGCACACACGTAAAAATAAAAATTCAAAAAGTCACCCCACTGAATAAAGTTGAACCAGTGAGGCTTTAGTGGATGAAAGGCTTTCTGCCAAGTCTGACCCCTGTGCATTTGATCCTGGGACCCACATGGTGGAAAAAAAAATCAGTTCCTCCAAGTTTTCCTCTGACCCCCACTTGTGTGCCATGGCATAGGCACACCCCCCCAAACTAATAAATGTAATTTAAAAAAAAAAACTTTTTTTTTTTCCGAGACAGGGTTTCCCTGTGGCTTTGGAGGCTGTCCTGGAACTAGCTCTTGTAGACCAGGCTGGTCTCGAACTCACAGAGATCCTCCTGCCTCTGCCTCCCGAGTGCTGGGATTAAAGGTGTGTGCCACCACTGCCGGCCAAAAAAAAATCTTACAATCAATAATTTTGTTTGCTTAGGTCAGTTCTAAAGGACGAGGAACCCCCTCACCAAGACTTCTTTTCATTGGTAAACCCAACCTCATATTGGGCGTAGATGTCATTGTATTTTGACATTACAGTTCCTGATGATGAAAGGGAGTTGAGTACTTAAAATCATAGAAAGTAGCCAGGAGTGGTGGCATGGACCTTCATACCCAGCACTTGGGAAGCAGAGGCAGTTAAATTTCTATGAGTTCAAGGCCAGCTTTGTCTACATAGCAAGTACCAGCCCAGTGAAGGGCTACATAGTAAGACTGTCTCAAAAATGAAAACAAAACTAAACAAAGTACAAGGGGAAAAATCAAATATAATCATATGGCATAGATACAGCTAGTTTCTGGGGCTTGCCTTCCAGACTTTTCTCTACCCCCTGCACAGATTTAGGCTCTCTTGTGGGAACAGGAAGTCCACCTTAGCCAGCCTGGTCTCCACTGTTAATACCACACATTCATTCCATAAATATTTACCTGGTGTGTCAGCGCCTAAGGCAGAGTCACATGGTCCTGTAATCAGGAAGCAGATACAGGCCATGAGTGCCCACAGATGTGCTAAGAGTCAAATGTCAGCATCAGGGCTCGAAAGGGAAGGCCAGCAAAGGTCAAGGAGGACTCAACCACCCAAGGGAGCGAGCGAGGGAGGGAATTGCAAAGGCCCTGAGGTGTGAGGCCATGTGGTGAGCCCAGACCACTGAAAGAAGAGCTGTGGTCATCAGAAGACTGGGAAGGGGTGGAGAGTCAGGTGGGACTCCTGTGTGGCTGTTAGGAGTCTGGTCCAGATGGGAGAGCAAGGGGAGAAAGGCACTGAAGGACTCCCGGCAAGGGAGGGGAGCCAATTTCAAAATGGCCACTCTGGCTGTGGTGTGGTTAGATCCACTCCCTGACTTAACCCAGCTCAGTGCTAAACCCTCCTGAGGTGTAATTT